>NC_071671.1:15078712-15381742 GCF_028554725.1 Zeugodacus cucurbitae
CACCATAAAGTAGGACGGGATAGCAATAACTAGTTTGTTATAAAACATCTTTTGAACTGAAACTTTGAACTTTACAGGTTTGTTTTAATTAGAACAGAGTAATGTATTTCATTATATTTATCTGACCTTGAACTTAGTCAGGGTGTAAACCTATCATATTAATCCGCAAATTAAAAGATTAACAAGCACAAAAAGCTTGCAGAATTGAACAAAATCTGGGTCAGCTCAGAATTCCAGAATATGTTTTACTCTATTATAAATCTATAAGCTGTAAAATTTGACTTCTCCTTATGTAATAAAAAACTTGGAGAAATTATTTAACTTCTTTGCTTATCTCTTGACAATTGTTTTACATTCCTGTACTCCAAATCTTTTACTTTTCCGTGACTTTGAGTCGCGACGAGACTCATAACAGAAGTTGCAAAGTAACTGAAACTACAATATCCCTCGCACCATATTCCACATGTAGTATTGTATATACATATGTACATACTTATCTTTTATATTTATTTACAATGCTGTTAACTGCAAGAATGTTAAGGCATAAGCTACCGATAAGTCATTGCAATACTTGTTGAATATCTGCCACCAAAGTGAGGGCGGAGAGAAGATAAGAAAAAAATCGGAAGAATGAAATATGATAGCATTAAGACTAGCGCCTATAAATAATAAAATATACAAAGAATAACAACAACAAATATTCACAAAATATAAAACAATATATATTATACATATCTTTACGTAAGAATATATTAAAATCCCTCAGTGTTGCAACTACATAATAGCAAACATTTCACAGCTACAAGAGCTTGAAGAAGACAGTAGTAAAAGTTTTTGGATGCTAGTCGGTGCAAACCAAACGAAAAAAATATGAATAAAAACAACAACAAAACGCAAAATAAATCTGTAACAGCAGCACTCCACTGAATACAATGCCTTCGCCCAACTATCTCGATATGTTTGTTTGTGTACAACAATGATGAATTTCACTTAAGAGTCTTGCGCGCAAGTAATCCAGCAAAACAATGGACCCTAAAATGTAAAGGATAGCAAGGAAATCACAAACAGCAAGGGCGAAAACAATGGTGCTACTAAGAACAACAGTAGCTATACAAGTTTTAGCAACAAGAAAGCCTTGGTGAATTCACGAAAAATTGTGGACACTTAAGTGTTGTGGGAGTGACGATCAATGGCGACAGTCTTATACCCTGTAGATTCTTGAGCAAGTTGTAAATTGTCACTTAAAAGAAATTTCGGTAGTTTTCTTGTGAGTGAATGCTCCTTTCCACATTTTGTAAGCGCTTCAAGACATGTTTTGTATAAAATATATGTTCAATATAATATGATAAATTACACCTATATGGATGCAAGTTCAAATCATTTTACTGAAAGGTTTACTTCATAGTGTAAGCTTTTATACCGAAAAGTATTATAATTAATTTTGAGTAATTTCTTTTTTAATAGGCAGTGAAAGTTCTTACTAAAGCTTTTTGTGCATATCAAGCTTTCTTGTAGAATGAAACTCTGTCGCTTCCACTTTCTCAAGAAAGCATCCATGAAAATCCTTACATTATATTCCAAAGCTTGCAAAGCTCTACCGAAACTATGTCGCTGCTTATATGAGATCATAAGCTCACAGTCGAAAATAAATAAATGAATTTCGTGGAGTTTTGAACATCTGCTTCCTACTTAATCTTCGAAGGCAACTAATAATGGGTTGAATCATGAGATATTTTACTATTTATTAACGCTCCTTTGTGCTCCTTTGCTCCTTATTAATTACTGAATATAAGCAATCTGCATTTCAAGTGAAAATAAAAAATGAAAGCTCCACAGCTATCCGTACTTCTTTATGTAGTGCTCGGAACATGCTGTTCCTTTATTTACTACACAGCTCTTCCTAAGCTGGATAATAAAGCAGTGAATAAAAAGAAGCGGAAGAATTCGGAAGTAGAATTGAATGTTTGAAGATTTGGAGTAATTCATTGCAAGTAACTACAAATAAACACTTCCGTTGAAGCAGAAATCGTTTTATTTTCACCTTTTTTTACTTGTTTTTCTTTTATTACTATTTTGTTGTTGCGCTAATGTTGCCTTCCACTTTTCGCTGCTGAATTGATAAGCGTTTTTATGTTTCGAGCATTTGAAGAAATCCGGTTTGTAAATGGTGATTATTGTGGCGTTTTTCTTTATGTTTGTTTTCTCTCTACAGAAGAAAAAGCTATAACACTAAAGTGGGGTGGAGAAAACATTTAATGAATGATTTATGTCTGTATGTATAATAAAAGTTGTAAAATACGTATGTAGGCGTGAATAATTGATGCTGTAACTATTATTAAATGTTTGGAATTTAAAATGATTTCGTAAAGAGGGGATTATGATTATGTGATAGCATGAATACTAATCAGTTTTTGGTTTTTGATTAGACATTTTGTTGTTATACCTTAAACAATTAAATTAAAGAAGTTTTCTTTTGATTTTGGAACCTCCGGGAGCATACTCAACTCACGGCAATACGAAGCGGGACTTCGGTTCGAAAAATTATGCCAGAAGTTTTGGCAACTCCCACACCTCTTAAACATGAATGCTTCATATTTTACAGTTTATGGATCACAAGATCGTTAGTTCAGTGTTTGGTCGATTCAGGGATGTCCATTGCTTCCATCGAACTGTAACATAATATAAAAATGTGTGTAGAAATCACTAATTAAGGCTATTGGCGGCTAATGTTCCTAAATGTAGGCAATATTAATTATACTAGTTCTCCAAAGTGTTGCCTACATTCAGGGTATTCTTCCATTTTACAGTTCAAAATTTATGTTTCATATCATCTTCATTAACTGAACGTGGTGTCTAGCTTAAAAAAAATTTTAGCTATAGGTGATATAGTATATCTTTAAAGTAATTGTTGGTTGTTTGTATTACAATAACTAAATGTTGTCTATGTTTAGGAATTGACTTTCGATTTCGCAGATCTAAATTCTACTATTAATTGTATTATTCAAGTTAATATTCTACACAAATATTTTATACATAACAAATTATAGCTTGGAATAGATATTAATTTCAGCTTTTCTTTCTTTTCAGATTAATAATCCGGTGAAACTATAAACTCAATTATCCAAAAGTGTATTACGCTTATGTATACCAGTCTAAAACGGCTATAATAAAGCATTTCACTCCATATAATCATTTGCGAAAAATTCTCAAAAGAAAAAGAAAAGGCAAACAGCAACATCCCAAAAGACTAATAAAAACCGTGATTGTGTAAAAAGAAGCGTTTGCCAGTGAGCATTGGTTGTAAAAGTAAAATAGCAAAGTAAAATATGTGCATAATACACACATAGCTGTAACTCAACAAAATCAATGCGAAGCAAGTTACACGCCACCAAGGAGAAACCTGTCACTCATAGACGCGGTAACCAACGGCGACGCACAACAACAACAGCCTCATTAACATACCGGATTCGGTGCCAAAACTAAGCGGAATATATATTAATTAAAGAGTGGCAGAAGATTTAACAAAGTAAAATTGCAAGAAACAAAAATTACAAAAACAAGAGCAACAAAAATTGCCGTCATAAATTTCACTTTCTTTCGACTGATCGACAGTTTAGAATTAATTTCGATTTGGAAACACGAAGGTGAACTCTGCAGTCTCCCGCGGCGCGTATCTACCAACAAATTGTAGCGATACAGAATTAATTTGCGTTTAACGGTAAGTTAGTTGATTGCTATGCTTGCCTATTTATTTTTGTTGTCTTGCTTCAATTTTTAACTGTTATGTCGAGACATAATTAATTATTGTTTACTTTGCACCGTGCAATTATTAATATTTCTATAAATGCAACAACCACCACCATATTTCAACAACAACATTTGTAATTAAGAAATTAAAAGCAAAACGAATTCGCTGAAAAAAACAATAACAACAACAAAAACTCGCTCAACTGCCACGAAAGTCATTTAATGTCTTTGATCTACGCGATAATTTACTGCAGTTGGTCATTTCATATGACTCTTCTTCTTCTCTGTCTACGTACATACCAGTTACCACTGCCTGTCCACCCCTCCTATCACACAGCATATGCTGACTGCGTTTTGATTTGTTATTATTTCTGCCGTTGGTGTCTTCTGGTAAACCGGTCAATCATCTTGTGCACCTTCAATTCAAAGCCGCTTCTTCGCTGGTGCGCTTGGCCGCTCAGTCGTTCATTAAGTGTGTTTTGTGTTTACTTTAATTTCATCTTGTACAAAAGTTTGACTTCTATCACGATTAGCTTACATAGAAAAATATTTATTTATAGAGATTGTGCAATACATATTAAAATTTGTTTAATTTCTTTTATTTTTTTCTGTTTTTTCATTAATTTTTTTTCAATAAAATTGTTTTTAAATCTAAATTAGCAGCTTTTTTAAAATATCTTAACAAAATTAAAATGTTCAATATATGCATACAAATAAAACACGCAAAATCACTTGTATTATTGAGGTCATCAAAAGAATAATGAAAATCTTCAAAAATCCGGTACTTGTCACTTCGTTCCGCTTTCTAAGGCTGGTGGCATTTTCTTTGTTTTTGAGCAATTGAAAACAATCTTAAATGTAATGAGCAAATTTGGGCTGAAGAGTTTATAGTTTTGGTCATTTTCAAATTGCCGCGAGGAAAATATTTAATTTATAAAGACTTCAGTTGATATGTGTATATATATACAAAAATTTAAATAATATTCAGTATATACAATTTAATAGCCCAAGTGACTGCCTATGAAAAAGTTTTTCACAGCGGCACCTGCCAGTGGCAGTAAAAATACTCACATTCATATTTACAAAGGCATATATACACAAAAGGCTGAATATTTGTTTCACTGCGAATCAGAGTCAATGATCTCTTGTTTGTATATACATATGTATGTAAGTGAGTATGTATTTATTCGGCCATAAACATAACTATACATATTTGTATACGAAAGTGTAAAATCAAGCAAATTCGACCAAGTAAACATTGGATCCAAAAACACCCAAAAGTAGGCAATTGGCGTAAATAAATAATCATTTTTTATTGTTGTTGTTGTTTTTATGTTTATTTTTGCGCGCTGCTGATTCAACCCAGAAGCGAGTGCCTCCAAAATGTGCGTGTAATAAGAATTTGTTGTTATGTGATATTATTGGCAATTGGTAAATTGGCTATGCAAAGCACGCTCAGTATGTGAGAGAGCATTGGCTTTGCTCCGAGGCTGCAGTTCGTTGGTTTTAATTCGGGCTGTGATAATATATGTAATAAAGATAGAAACTCTGTCCGCTGCGGTTTAGATGACATTTTTGATACCAATTGTAATTTAAACCCTGTTGTTGTAGTGATATTATTTTGCATGCTTTAAGAAGAACTAATAAAATTTGAAGTTTTTTTTTTTTCAAATTAAAATCACTGAATTAATATTTAAATAAGTGGCCAGAAAAATAGGTTTATTTTCTAACATCATTTTAAGTACAATGTATAGTATATTGACATATGATACCGCGATGTCCTCAGCAACAGAACGCTTACACGACATTTCAAAACATTGGAAAAATTTAACATTTCTCATATACCATACGTTTTTGTAGAAAAAGCAAAAACAAGACCAAAAACATATGTTACCTTCATGCTTATTTATATATGTAAGTTTTCTTCGTTTTTCCACTTTAAAGTGAATATGTTTTTATTGCATACATTTTTCGGGGTTTTACGAGCGTGAAGCGTGTGCTCTGCGAATACCAGGTAAATGCCAACATGTAGAACCAAAAAATTAAAAGTACGCAAGGAAAGAACCACTAGAGTAGTAAAGTGGTACACGTGAGTTGCTTTTAGTGCTCGCGGCTGGTGAGGTTAACCATATATGATTGCGCGTGCGTGGCTTGCTTGCGGCATGCCACCACAAGCGTTGGGCTTTTAACACTCGTAAAAGAATAAAATAAAATAAAAGTAATTAAAAACTGTAAAGGTGGAAATGAAATAATAATTCTCTGAATTAAGAGGTATGTATGAAATAAAGAATAGCATTCCAAAATGTTGCTTAAAAATAACTATAATGAAAACCACTTTGATAAAAAAATCAATTTTCCTTAATATAAAATTTATATTATAAATTTCCTAATAAATTGCAGTACGCCTATTTGTAGGCAACGAATTTATTTTAAGGAAATATAGTGTACATACATATCTTTGGAAGAAGCTTATTATGTATGATCTGTATTAACAGATCTTTACTAAAATATGTTTTTTTACATATAAATTAAAATATCGCATTTCGGGAATTTACTCGTTCATATATACTAAGAATTTAGCTTTGCCTACATTTAGTATGATGTAAAAATAAAAAGCGGAACAGTTCCCAAATCAAAAAACGTCCTATAAAAATTAGAAGTGTTTTTGCTAAGCGCATATTTTATTATTTTCTTATTATACGAGTACTTTTTTAATTCAAAGAAGTAATTTAGAGAATGAAAAGCGTGCAGAATTCCAAAAATATTCTAAATATATGAATTGTATGCCAGTTAGAAACTATTGTAGAAACCCTCTTATTTATTCAGCTGACATATTTTTTAAAAAGTGGTATGAATTAATGCATGCTTTCACGTGGATATATAACTTCAATTCATCTTGAAATACGTGGCTGTTTAAATATGTTAATAGCTTAACCATGCACTCTTGTAAATTACATAATTTTCAGTTTAATTTGTATTATGTGTATTCTGATAGAATAAAAGTACCGAAATAAGTCAACTTGTTCAAATATTTTATACAAATTATACAGAGGATAATTGAAATTTACAAGAATTCAAGGTTAAGGGTAATGACACTTTACGCAAAGGGCGAGCACGTTTTCTTTATTCTTGAATAGAGCAAATAAAAGCATGTGTTCAGCTGTTTTCATTTCAAAAACTTTTGAAAGCAAGCTGAAAAGTTATATGATATCTACTCTTTCAGAGTCGAAATTCTTTGGCTGAAAATTATCGAAATATTATTCTGCTTTTATATATTTGTATCTACGCGACAATTAAACATATTTATTCAAGTGTTGAACAATTTAGTGTGTTTGTTAACATTTTGCACTTCAAATATAATATTCTGAGTAAAATTAAATGCGGTAATTTAGTGACTGATGCGGAAATAAATGTGCACAAAACTTTCCACAGGAAGAATAAAATGTTTATATTTTTTCAAAATTTAACACTTCCTACTCAGTATTTGTTTATATACATATAAAATTTATCCATGAACCTATAAATGCGGAAGGGATTTTGCAATCGAACACAAAGGGAATTAAAAACCATACATAACCTTAAAAATGGAATCTATTTCAACGCTACGTCAGAACTTTAACTAAACGTTTTCAAACTCTTCTTACTCTTTCCCAGCTTTCTACTCAATTGCAAACAATATTTCCTCGACGTTTTGGCATTCGTTTTAGCCCACAAGATTGTAGGATTCTTTCTGTATCTTCATCTTTCATCTTCGCTACTTTGAAATTTTTAGAAAATTTATTTAGCTATATATTTTTCTACTACAAACTTCTCTGTGTCTTTGCATTCGTTTCTTTTTTCCCCTTTTTTATTGGAAGCTGTCATATCCATGTATCATTGAGCGCCGCACTCCTATGCCTAAGAAAAATATAAAAAGTGTACATATGCTTTAAAATGCTTTGCAAGCAATACTTTCTTGTTACTGTTGTTGTTTTGAATTGTTTTTTTTTTACGTTTTTTTAGGCTTGTTAAGGTGAGTACAACACATTTTGCTTTCGTATGCAGGCAACCTTGTTACCGCATCCCCGCCAATCAATTTGCAAATAACAGGAGCAAACACCCTATATGCCAATATATGTGTATGTGTGTATGTAGTAGCTATAGTAGCGCCCGCAAAAAAATTCGGTCGTCACCTCCAACGCCATCGAGTTCATTGAATTCTTGCAGCTAGTGTTGTTGTTGCTGTTTGATTCTGTTTCTTCCTCGTTCAGCTTGCATCTACGCGTTGTTGTTGTTGGCCAGTCACCACACTCATGAATAATTCTCCAAAACAGGTTCCTTGTTTTGGCAGCCACTGTCACTGCCAATACGCGTAAGCATCTGTGTGTGTACACTTGCTGTACCTTTTGCTTTGAGATCTGCACTGTCTCGATAAGGTGCATGTAGTCATCAAATGCAACATTTTTCATGCAACAACAACAACTGTAGCGTGAAGCACACCGCATGCTGCCGTTCGTATATGAGTGTGTGAATGAGTTAATGAGTATGCTTCTATGGTTATTTCTCATTTAGGCCTATTTATTTGTTTGTGACTTTCCTTAATTGCATCATTGGTTGCGGCAAAATCTCTTCCTGGGTGTAATGACACAGCGCTCGAAGGAGAACCGTGGAGTCTATATTTAGGAGTGCAGCGAGTTTCTAGTGAGTGAATATGTTGCGAATAAATGTATCTTCATAGGGTAGTCCATGAAGTGGTTAATCTTTTCATAAAATATTTATTTGGACTGGTAAAAATTCGATGGATTTTCCTTATTGTTCATGGTCCTTACGAAGTAGATCGGAAAAGCTATACCTAGGCAAAGTTTCTTAGCACCTACTACAGATTTCCAACTCATTTCTTTGGTAAAGTGTGTGCTATCTCCCATTTTATGACAGTCCAAACTTATTTTGGGGATTTTCTTGATATTTTCATCCACATCAGTCTCTTTTGGACGTTAAGACATATTGTCACGAATAGTATACTGCTTGTATAAACATAATTTTTCCCCCAAATTCTTTTTCTTCAAAATACCAAAACCTGAGTCCCACGTAATGCCACACCTCACCAACATATTGTCGATATTTGTGAAATTTATATACTTATCTTGAGAAAATCAGAACATATGAGTTCAGTGTCTTACTTTATTAATTATTTATTGTTGATATTATTTCAGAATATATTAAAAATGACAGCACTGGATAATAATAAAAATAAAGTGGCAAATCTCATTTAAATCAAATCTGAAAATATTGATATTATTTTATTAAAAAAAATAAAATTTATTAAATGGTAATTCTACAAAATTATTTGCTTATACAATTTTGCTTAAAATGCTTTTTTGGTAATTTTTAACTAGTTATTTCATATTTTGGCAAAAAATCAGGTGGCAACTACAAAAAATATTTTATAACTTTTATTAAATTTGAAGGTTTAAACGTTTCACCCGTTGCTCGGTACACCACTAAGCATTCTTGTTAATTCCAAAATTTTGCACAGTATAGTTGCCAGTAACCTTAGCTCCCTATCCAATTTTTTCCTTAGCATACCATAATCAACTGTTTTTACTTAGCAACTGCAACTCTCTTCACTATTTTATATTCCTCTACACGAATAGATATTAATTTCTGCATAATACATATTTTATAACTTCACACCATATACATATGTACTAACTATATACTTGCATATTAACGAGTATGCACTTACCAATGGTATATATCAGCGCACTTATCACCGCAAAGAATGCGGCAGTGGTCACATAAATGTTCGCAGCGACTGTTAACCATAGAACAAACACTCTACCATACATACAAACATCTATATGCACCTGTAGCTATCTGTTGCATGTTCTTTTGTGCCACCAAAGCACACAGTAGGAAATCTCAATTCTACATCATTCTAAACAATTCAAGCAATTCTAGCATTAACAAACGTTTGTTACTTCAGGAGCTTCCTTGCGATTGCTGTTTTATATGCAAGTAAGCTCATATATTGAATATCTCTCATCACATTTACGCATTCCCTGGCTCCTAAGAAGACTCTCTGCGCAATCTAATCATCATATACATATACATAGTTGTTGTTATTGTATGTCTTTTTATCTTCTAGTGCTTCTATTGCTAATGGTGACGCTGTCGCTGCGGCCACAAGTCGTTAGAGTGTTGTTTATAGAGCTGCATTCATCGGATACTTCTAAGCTTCTTCGTCATCTTCGTTGTTAGCTGCTTGCAACTCAAATTGCTGGCTTGCATCTTTTGTTCTACGCCATTCTTTACGCTTTTTTCTATCTTCCTCGTCTTCTTTTTTCCGTGTGCTCAGATTAAACGCGGGAAATCCAAGTTGTTCGGAGCTTGTTGGTGTTTGGTTGCGATCTGCTATCTTGAGTCTGCCTTTAGTATGTAAGGGTTGCGCCTCAACTGCAGCAAACGTGTTCGCTTGCATAACGAATTTTTGACGTCCTCTTAGGTGCTTTGGATGAGCACGCAGCGCTTTCGTATCATTTATATATTTTCTATACAAATATTTGCCCGAGCAGTGAAGTTGATATGAATAAATCTCGTTCAGATTATTAAAATATAGTCTTCATAAATTGAATTCAAAGTGGAAGACAATTTTTAGCTTGTAACACCTTTTAAAAAGCAAAACGACCACCTTAGTGTTATTGAAAATTGTCTGACCTTTTTTCACTGTTAAAGCTTTAAAGCTTAATTTAGAATTTAGTGATTTAGATTCTAAAAGTTGTATTAGAACTCTCCATATATATCTAAAATCAGGTCTATAAATACTAAATCTACCACATTTTAAATCTTCCTCCATCCTCTACGTTTTAACACTGGTTAAAAATTGTCCACCAAAGCTTAGCCACACACTCATATTCTCCTGTCAATAGTATACTTAATAGCCAACTTAATGCACTGAACGGTCATTAGCTACTGTATTCTTTGTAAGAACGACTACTGTTGCTCTGTGTGCCCCACACTCAGTGGCTTACAATTAAGTTTAGCCGCTGTATTGTTGGATACTTTGTGGCATTCGCACAAATGACGTGGGCTAATGGTAGTAGCTGGAAGGCGCCGAGCGCCATAAAATAAATGCTTTGTGAGTGAGGTGCCGCTACTTACTTTTAAAAGGATAATGCCATGAAGAATAGAAAACAAATTACAGTAGGGTGTGTTTGAGGTAGCAGGCGCTTAGAAGCTTAAAGCTGTTGAACATTATTAGTTGGAGACTAACTTTTTAAGATTAAAAGATATATACTATAATTTCAATTTAATTAGGAATCGAATTTTTTATTAATCAAAAATATATATTATATTTTTTCTTTTTATGGACATTAAAACCACCTAAGCCTTTTTAGTTGACAAGAATAGTAGTCAATCATTTCAATCTTGAAGTCAACATTTGTAATTCCTAACGTCGGCTCACAAATAAAGTAATACATTTTCTTTATATCACCGGCCGTTTTCCCCTTGGGTGTTTCTCATGGCTGTTAAGTTTGGGTTTTTCGTATAACATAATCACTAAGATTCATAAAGTAGTCTCTTGATTCTATGAAAGTTAATCATGCGTCTTTATGGAAATTTAAGTTAATTTTTGAAAATTTACTAAATTATTTGCAACATCTTATTCCTCTAATTTTATAACCAATTATATGAACTGTCTGCTTTGAATTAGTTTATTCTCACCCTCTGAATGAGTTGTTGCAACACTTTCAATATACTTAATTCCACATTGTAGTCTATTCGGGGTCAAGGACAGCTGTCGCTCTTAGACACTTCCATTCGTAGAGAATGATTTAATTTTATTTTAACTCCGCTTATTCTATAAATTATTTTTAATTCGTTAATTATATAGCATGTGGTTTAAATTTAGCCCTTTTACCGCACACGAAAAGTAGGTGTTTCGAAGCTTTAACGGCGGCGTTCCTTCTTCAATTTATTACCTTAGTAATTGTTTTCGTTGTTGTTTTTTTAATTCACGCCCTTACTTTTTTGAGATGAACACGTACATAAAAATGTTAGACTAACCTGTAATCATTTGAGTTATAACTTGCTTTTGGTTTTAGTTTCAGCCTTTGATTTGATAATCTTTATTTTTCGATTTATGCGTTGGATTTCGAAAAGTTAAAAACTATCTGCTTTACCTTTTGTTTGCTTACTTCATGTGTGGGGATATTTTTGATTGATTTTTTTTTAGTTTATTAAGATTTCAGGTAGAACATACACAACAACAATAACAAAGACAACCTAATTAATTGTAAAATACTGCAATAATAAATTTTATTAAACATCTTAAGTTTATCGTTTGATCAGAAATGCAACAATCCACTTCAAGGCACTGTCTGCTACAGGTTTTCAAACGCTTGTACTCGAAGGCAAAGTAATAATATTTTTGCAAGTAACAAATCTCAAGACCTAAGTAAAACAACACAACAAAAAAGAGACTGACTGCGTTTGTATTAGCCAACTTGCGACCTTCAACATTCATATTGCCATTAATGAGCAGACGACACCGCACGATTGTTGTTAGTGACAAGCAGATGAGTTGTCGCGACAACATTGTCACCAAAGCAACTCTTGGCCAATCTCAGCTTAGGCCACATCAATACCGTCAGTGGCGAGTAATAAGAAAATATTTTCGTTTATTAATATTTTCCTGAACTACAAACCAAACACGTTGATTAAAAAATATTTGTGTAGATATTTTTGTGCTTATCTTCAAAGCGCGATACGTCAGGTAGCGCGGCAACTATTCACTGTGTCTCTTTAATGGCATGTCATTATTTGTTATTGCGAAATATTTCCATAATTGAAAAGCGCTATAAAGCGATGCAATAAAGGAGATACAAACGTATTAATTGCATATGAGACTGAAAGATGTAATATAAATGTTTGATGGCGTCAGCAAGAGTGCGTTACCAGCAATATTTGACTTTAAATGTGAAATGCCATTTGGAAAACAATAAATGAGCAACTGCAAAGGTGAGGCTAGAAATATTTTGACAAATCACGAAAGTTCTATGATTCAAATAAGAGTCATAAATTCAAAGTCTGTGAGAATTAGGAGTGTTTGTTCGACCTGTATACATACAGTAGAGCTTCCATAACTTGTACTTCTATACATCGAAGATCACCATAAGTCGAACTTTTGAATTGGCAATAGCGTTTAGAAATTTCATATAAATTTCCTTCCATAACTCGAACTTCTATAACTCGAAGTTCTCCATAAATCGACCTTTTCGATTTTAGTATCGAGGCAGTATTCTAAAAGGGTCTCTCTATATCGTATGGAGGCTAACAAAAAATATGATATTATATTTATGGATTACATAAGTCGTGTAACAAAGGCATGGGATACAAACGTCAATAGCCAAAAATAGAAAAGTGCAACCAACAAAATTTCAGAATACATGTTTTAAAGTATGAACATAACACTTTATCCAAAGTAAAAAATTAAAACTGTGTAGAAATCTATATTTTACAGCTTTTTCAAAAATTTAATTTTTTAATGAAAATTCGATAACTCAAAGTCTCTATAGCTCGAAGTTTTTTTGTGGATTATGGTGATTCGAGTTAGAGAAGTTCCACTGTATATAGATATGTATGTATATCACAATACATTAACTATTGTAATGCCAACTTTAAAATATTTAATTCCCTATAATTCTACAAATATTAAAAATGTAAATTTGAAATTAAATATTTTATCTATATAATTAAATTCGAATATGTAATTATAGTCCGAAAATTCCATAACTGTTAAATATTTGATTAATGATGTTGGGGTTCCTACAAATTAATCGAAATAAATATTTTTGCATTGGCAAATATAACTCCAAAAATATAATTTTACTCCGAAAGTACCATACAATATAAAATTAACTAAACTTATGTGGTTAATTTTAATTTGGTTATATAGTTTCACTGCAGAAATAATAGTACTAGTACTGCAGAATAGATAGTACTCTAAAAATAGGCAAATATTGAAACACTAACTGTGATGCGATTTGCTATGGTTGGGTCTTTACAAATAACATTGAGGTATCGAAATAAATATATTTTCTTTGACAGAAGTAATTTTGAAAATATAAATTTTCTCCGTAAATATGAATTTTCCCGAAAATGTCAATTTACTCCGAAAATATTTATTTATTCCAAATAATATAAGGACCTTCAACATTCCATTTCTGTAATATCATCTAATGTATCATTATCTCTGTAGTTCTAAAAAAGCATTTTTTACAATATATAAAACAAATTAGATTTCCCACCTCAAATGCTTGCTTTCAAAAAATGTTTTTTTAACAAGAGCATTATGAAATTTTTATATTTCCCTAGAATAGTTTTACTACGAATATAAAGCACAATTCAATAAAACAAAATTTCAATAGAATACAAGCGTTTTTATACATTCTTGCATAACTTAGTTTGTACATATATATTTACACATATACATTTACAATTGTAAATTTTTAACTACTAGTAGCAACATTTCAAATCGTTATTAGATGTTATTACATAACGCATAACAGTACATACATATGTTCATACATACTTGTTTCGAGATGTCACATTTTTTAAATACGGTCAAGGTGGAATAGCTTGGCAACAAAAACATAAATATGTAAAGGCTGGAGATTAACAATTTTCCATAAACCATTGCTTAACACGAAAGACAATTTGATCGTACCCATACCCCTGTCACTCCAAGCTTGCAGCCGTCGAATTGACAAACGAAGTGCTAAGCGGTAACGCTGGTAGCAGCCACACTGTATTATAAAAATCTTAATTCATTTGACGGCTAAATGCTTTTGGCATTGAAAATATCAACAACGTATTGCTTTTGTTGTTGTTAGTTATTGCTTATTTGTCTTTCAATGTGTCTCAGCTGCTGCGACATGCAAACGAACGTTCAAAAATGGCAAAGCCAGAACAAAGTAAATGGAAAACCGCTATTAGCAATGACATCAGTTACTTTTAACGCGCACAACATTTTCGCAACTCAAGCGAAGAGCGTTGTCACCTGCTCACCATACCGCTGGGCTGTTTAAGGTGTGCTGACTTCTGGAACAGCGTTTGCTGCATTTTTAGTGTTTTTGATTACTATTCTTAACTGCGTATAAATGAAAAGATGTATATGTATAAACACATATATACCTGTATATACAAGGTACCATTGATACAGGCTTGCTCTCATACAAAGCAGCAACGTGCGCCAAACTTCAGTATTATTCTTTGTTAAACAAAAAAAAACGTATTGTTGTTGCTTTTGTTGTTTTCTCGACATTCGTTGCACCTCCAGCGTGATTAACAGTTAAGAAATTCCGCAGCCAAAGCAATAAAATGCCAAGTCAAGTCGGCTTTAAGTGCGCAAACCGCTGCAACATTAAGGTCAACTAAGCGTAGCGTAGAGCGCAGCTTAAGGCAAACGCGCCTTGAAGAGCACAAAAACAATACACGCTTTGTTGTTGTTGGTGCTGTTTTTTGGTTTCATTTTCTGCAGAAACAGAAACCAGTTGTAAGTCTCGGTATGCGGCAGTGGCGGCCAAATGAAATGCAAATGCACCAACAACAAAAATAATAACAACAAAGTAAGATAAGCAATATGCATAGAATTAAATAAATGAAGGTGTATGGAATGGCTTTAGGCTGAATTTTGAGTGCGGCAGCTTGAAAGCGGTTTCGAGATGGAGGACAGCGTCTAGGCATGATAAGTGCGGTACATGTTATAGTTGTAGTTGTAGTCATAGCGAGCAGCGTCTGCTGTAACAATTGTAACAGATATCAGCAAACAACAAAAACTGCAACTAGATAAGATAAGCCGGCGTACATTTGCGAGGAAAATAAATGACTGCTGACTTTTTGTTGGTAGTGTCGGAATGAAAACAAGAATTAAGTAAACCAATGTTCTTTAATATTTTAATACGAATTCTAAAAATAACAAAAACTCATTGCAACTAACTTTGTTGCAATTTTATGGTTTACAGTATTTTTATTGACCGAATTTTTGCACTGAAAATATGATATACTAATTTACATATACAAGGTGGTCACATTATAAAGTTATAAAGTTTTAATTGAAAAATAACAAGAATCCATTTTTTTGGAGAATGTTTAAGTTTCTTCACTAAAAATTAATTTAAAAATAATTATAATAATAATCATAAAATATTGTTGTCCTCGCTTATCTGTAGTGTAGGCCTTATAATTCCTTTTTCAAACATCTCCTTTGCTGTTTATAGTTTTCAGAAGGACAAATTCCCATCAACGCGACTTCTATAGGCGGTTTCCAGAGTTCTATAGATAGAAGCCCAACTGTGCCGGTTTCGAAACATCACACATTATCGGCTTTGCCTACATAATGAATCAAAATT
Source organism: Zeugodacus cucurbitae (assembly GCF_028554725.1). Taxonomy (NCBI): domain Eukaryota; kingdom Metazoa; phylum Arthropoda; class Insecta; order Diptera; family Tephritidae; genus Zeugodacus; species Zeugodacus cucurbitae. Next base: position 15,094,852 of record NC_071671.1, read on the forward strand.
CCGTACTAGACTTATTGTCTAAGTGTATATTAAAAAAGTATCCAATGAATAACTCACGAACCGACCTTACCCGACATCACCTTGACATATGAGATCCGGACTATTATGTAATCTGTATAACAGACTATCATGACTAAAATGTTCCAGCCCAACCTATGTCTGAATGTTGACAATATTTTTCTCGTGGAACTCATTGCTTACAGTTTTTATAGACCTTAAGGAAGTTTTCACATTAAAAATACTGGGGTTGTAACTGTACACGTGGGTCTTAGTGACCCGTTAGGAGTTTTCCGGGCGTCACAATGGATAGTCGAATCTGTCTAAACGAGATCTTCTGCATCTACGGAGATCTACCCTATAACCTAACCTAACTGTCCACGTAAGATTAACGTTATCGCCGTCTTAAGACCTAACTTAATCTCTCTTCAACACACTCATAAAAAACTTGCTTTTCCATGCATTTACTCGTATTTGATGCTATCTATCTTGTCTCTTCTATTAACTACATTTTTCCAAAATTTACCGTCCAAATTATCGTGTGTCGATAAGTTCCAACCATAAAAAGTTACTTTTCATTGATTTTAAATTTTAATTCTGTTTTTCTAATTAATTTACATTTACCGCGGACTTAGAAAACTTAGGCATCGCCTATTAAAATAATCAAAATAACTCAAATGGTATGTGTTGTTGATTGTCCATTCAATTCCATCGTCACTGCTATGCTTTGAGGAAGCTATTAAAATCATTAAATTGCTGCTTTCGGATATTGTGATTAGCGTTCTGTTTGTCACATTTCGTGCTATCATTGTGGCCACATCTCCGAATGACAGTGCTGACCAAGCATTAATGTTCCACTACGAGAGTAGGAGAGCGATAGTGTGTGTAGGATGTGTCTATGTTTGATTATTTAACAAAAAGTCATTCAATAGCCAAAGCGCACTTGCAACTAAAGTTGAATGGGTTTTGTTGCGTTACAGCTGGGTCGGAGAAAGGGAGCTTGGATTATGTGTGGCCAACTTAAGATCGATAAATGTATGTGTATGTGTGTGAGTTTATGCGAGTTTAATGCTCAGCGCTTGACATAAATGTAGTTACAGCAAAAGTGTCGATTAGTGTGTCGTTAACGACGTAATTGTGGCGTTTATAATTGTTTCTTTTTGTTTGTCATCTAAGCATTGCAGCAATAGCAAGAACATTCTAACATGGCTTGATGAAATGTTCCTGAAGTATGAGCCGCAAAGTGTAAATAATGCGAAGCTCAGAGAATTTATTTTCTCATAACTTTTTTTGCAGTTTGCAAATTGTTTTACTGCAATTAAGCCAAATCGGTTTGTAATTATTCAGAATAACATAATTACGCTTCTTCTGCACAGAGTACGGGTATAAAATTTATGCGAAATTCATGAAAATTAAATAAATGGAGGTTAAGTGAAAAATCCTTTTATTTAATGGTAATTAAACTTTAGAGATTTTTATGGGCGCCTCAATTACATAAATGCTGTACTAGAATAAAACCACTTGTTCTCAATAAAGTTCTTAGGCTGGGCACGTAGTGGAGTAAGAAGAAGAAATAGTTTTGACTAAATAATAATCCTCCTCCTTGCTATGTTAATCTGGCCTATATAGGCTATATGACCAGCCTAAGTTTTCAAAGAGAGAAATCAGACATAAATGGCTTGATGCATTATTGCAAAATTCCAAATTTAAACTTTTAATTTCTTAGTTCTTCAGTTAGCAAGACTCTTCTAAATAACAGTGCATACTCTATTTAAAATTTTACAAACCTTATTCCGAAAATCCGTTGAAATATATTACCGTCCGCAATGAAATATATTACTCCGAAAGATAATTCTAATCCGTAATGTACCTACGAAAAATTTTAACTTAGATAAAAAAATAAATTTTAATAAATATTATTACTCCGAAATTTTTTTACTCCTAAAATTAATTTTTTTTTACTCCTAATATTATTCTACCATCATGCGAAATAACTGTGATTGTTACTAGCCCATAATTTTGAGCTCATGTCGTTTATTCATGCATAATATGCGGATGGTATAAGATTATATTGACAATCTCTCTTTTAAACCACACATGCATGGTTAATATCTCGTTTAATTAACCGCCGTGCATAAAGCAGTTTCGTAATTAGCAGTGATTAGAGGGGCAGTTATTTATATAAATATGTACATATAGATGTTAACAAATGAGGTTGAGTTATTGTTCAATGCAATCAATGAATTCTGTTTTCAATATTTTATTAAATCCGAATTTAATCCCATAGCTGCTATGAGACCAATTAAGCTACGAATATCTGTTTTTGATTATAAGTTAAGTGAACTCATTGAGAAAAGCTACACATTTATCAGAAATATGTCCCGACTCACATGAATGTTCTTCATGATTTGAGCAAATATTGAATTAATTATTAATAAAAATATGAACTCAATGAAAGCCTTGCCTGCAAACGAATTGCATTCGCTACAGTCGCTCAAAAAAGTATGCACACTCCGACAAATTGGGGCGCCCCAGCTAATCCATCAGTCAGCTTTAACCAATATACACTACGCTACACCACACTGCATATGTATGTTTGCAGCATTTAAATTTATTTATTTTTTGCCTACACAATAACACCAACAACAATGGTCGGCGCCGGTGTAAGCCGGTTGCGTGCAAAGTGTGAAAACTGTCAGCAAACTTAAAAGTTCAATCAACTTTGTGCACGCGAATCGGCATAATGCATGACAAAAACAAAAACAACAAAAAAAGAGGTGAATTGATATGACATACTCGCATACACTCAAACACTCGCACGCACTTACTTTTCCAGCTCGATAATTTATGGCTTACATACCTGCATTTCAGGCCGCCGCTCACCATGTCGCGCCACAATTTAGATGAGAATGTACTCAGCGGTACCAACAAGAATTTAATGATTAAACCACATATTAATGACTTATACGTATATGAATGTATGTAGAGAGTCAGCATCACATATATGTGGCAAGTTATACATATACATATGTATGTGTTTGTGGAACTAAAAATATGACTAATACAAACATGCATAAATATATCACTTGGAATGTGGGTCACCAAAGTCATATATAAGCATGTATATAGATAGCAGCCACACCTTACCACGCGACAAGCCGCGCTTCGTCACTCCATGTAATGCTAACGAACCAACAGAAAAGTAATACAACAACAGTTATCATGATAATCATATGTGCGATTTAACAATAACTGTTATGATATAGCAAAAAAAAAAGGATAAACACAATTTTAATAATTTGACATATTTTTATTAGTTCACAAATATTGGTGCGAAGAAGAGTATCTAAAATAGTCTAAATTGTAAATTGATGAGTTGCTGGATGGGAGCGGGCTTGAAGCACATTGAATGCATCGTATACATTTAATCTTTCAGCTCTAAATGTTTCAGTCTGCCATTTTCCCATCATCTTAAACTTACTTTGATCTAGATTCCTTATGTACAAAATCTACGACGGTTTTAATGTTTTCAACATGAGCGATATGAATGAAATTTTCTATATACCAAAAAACTATAGTTGGATGGACAAGTACCACTGAACTCTTTCAATAAAAAATCTTAAAAAATAGTCATAATTTACTGCCAGATATATAGAATACGTTTTTACTTCACTTTCACATTTGTTATATGTAACTTGTGTTGACACAAGGAGAACAACGGGGACTAGATATGCATAATAAATATTTATTTTCTATTTATTTGCTTTTATGGATTTTCGCTCGAAACATTTTCTTAACGATAGCTACTTCTAATTTTAATACATCTTAAAAGCTAAAGTATAGAAAATTATTAAGTTGGGTTACCCTTTAGGGAGTGACTAATCGAACAGAGAACTGGTATAAATTATGTAAACTGGAATAATCACAAAAAACGTCTGCGATTCGCCAAATCTTGTAAAATTTCGAACAAAACAGAGTTGTGGGATACATTAGTTAGACAAGTACATGGAAATGGAGAGAAAGCGGCAAAGTATTAGAAGGCAAATTTTGTTTTCCTATCTTGACGGACTTAAAAAGCGATCTCAACAGTTAGGAGTTTAATGATCTACTTAAATTGCAGTATTTTTTATTTATATTAGCCTCCATTTACATATATTTTTTAAGATTAAAAATCTTAATTAATCGTTGACTATTTATTCTTTTTCAGATATATATAAACTTCCAACTAGGAGTAACTAGATCTTCGACTAGACTAGAAAATAAACATTGTTTTAAGGTAAGTTGAAAACATGTTTAGTAAAGTAGAGAAATTCTTTTACTGTTTCATTTAGTTGAGAAATATTTTGGGAGAAACTACCAAATAATATACTCATACAATCGGAAACAATTTTCGAATAGAAATCTGTATTGCTTATAACTTCCAATATTTTAAAGCTTCCTAGTTAATTATACATATTTTAATGAAGTGTTGATACCGCATTATGTTGCTCTATCACCCTCGATTGAACTTGTAAAGGAAACGAATTTTGTGAAAAACTGTTTTGATTGCGACACAAATTTTTCTGTCCGACTATTATGCAGAATAAAATTAATTCAATTCAGTTTAGATTACCTTTTTTGCTATCTACTTTTTATTCATATACTACCATAACAAATATAAATGTATAACCATTGATGATATGATTTTTCTTAGGAAGAACTTGCGAGTCACTCTTCACTCACATAGTTATAAACGAAAATTTCGTTATTTATGTTTATAAATATGGTGTATGGTTATGCGTTTGACCCCATAACTGTCATATCTGTAAACAAAAGCAATCATATAAATCGGTATTGCAAATAAAGCAACGGTATACTCAGAAATTCATCAGTCAATCAATATTTACACATGAATATTTGTAAATATGTGTGAATATATGAATAACTATATTTGCAAAATGGTTAGAGTGAATCTATCTGCGTCTGTTGCTATCAAAATACACATACAATATACATATTTAAATGCATATGTATTTATAAACGACTGAATGATGAAGCATCTGATTACTATGAAAATTTAAAGTTAACACTAGCGAAGCATTGCATTGCGATGATTATATGTTATGTGTCTATATGAATATTCTTTTTTGGGTCTATATGCTCTGGAAAGCGTGACTTTACCGGTGTCTAGGTAAACACTTTATTATGTGCCATAAAAATTGATTGACGCGCATGCGCAAATGGCTGCAGGTCAGCGATATGCAATTAGTTGCTCAGAGCTTCAGTGGAGCTATAAGCTAAAATTAAGCTTTTAAATATTTAATAAATGCACGAATAGTATTTATGTGTTTGCTATGTTTTTAATTTTTATATCACTTACCATTAAATCCCGCATACAACTAAAGAATTCAATGGAAACAAAACCAAAATCTCTCTTCCTGCAGCTGTTTTATCAGGTGTAAAGGTTCCGCTTGCCCTCATTAGTGTTAAATGAACTAACGGTGTTGCTTAATTGATTGCCATTGCTTAGAACATTCAACATAGTGGGTTTGTTATCATTGAAAATAACGCATATACGGTGTGTCTGTACGTAAAGGGCAACAACCGAAATGTTTTCATTAACATTTTCATTCGGTTAACCGTTTGGTGGATAGTCAAGCGTGACTTATAGTAGCTGATATCATATATATGTACTAGATATTTGGGGACTAACTGAAGTGTGAATCCAACTGTTTTACAACAACAGTTAACCATAGTTAAGAATATAAAATTAAATTAATTAATAACGAGTAGGCCAGTATGAAAATTCGTTCACAAAAATAAATAAAAGTTTGATCAATCAATTAAATGGAAATTAAAGAAGTATATCTTATATATAGTTATACAGTAACTTGTTCACTTCTTAATGGGTGGTTTGAATAATCGTTTCCAAATGGTAAATCGTACGATTGACTTGATGTTACCCTATTAAAAGTGGCCTAATGTGGGTATATCACACCATCCGATTACCAAAGCGTTGAATGGCTAGTTGCATCACCCTGTTTGAATCAAATTTGGGAATCAAAATGTAGCGAATGGTTTACCTGTAGAGTTCACCAGTTCCCAACAACTACAACTACGTTTTTACTGCAGACACATTTATTTATTTCCCTTGAATGCAAAATATTAAAACGTACTGTAATTTTTGCTTGAATAAAGTCATTGCATAATGAAATTATTTTTATGTTGAAAATACTGCAACTAATAATTTATCATGGATACATTTTCGTATATTTATTAATGAAAACTGATATTGATATAAATATGTCAGCTTTTTTAATTCAGCCAAATTTAATTGCTTATTTCGCAAAATCCGTGAAAAATATATGGCATTAAGTTAAATAACATATTTAATTACGTTTTTAATTTCGCTTATGCAATAGTGAACCTTTTGCCACAACTTTGGACAATTCTATGCGATTTATTGTTTAAAAAGCATTAATTTGTGTCTCTTAAATATGAGACAAGATTATTAATATATTTAATATTTATTTTGCTTTTAATTATTATTTTATTTATTCAGTTTTTGTTCATTTCATGGTACGTTTCTATTTGGACAGTTCATTTTTTTTTTATTCATCTGCTATAGCCATGATTCAATTATAAAAGGTTTGGTAAGTAGTGACAGCAAAGTTTTGACACTGCGTTACAAAAGGTTGTATTTCCGAAGGAAAGAAAAAAGGGAAAAATTAATTCGCTTTTTTTGAGAACGTAGCTAAAAATATATTCCAAGTAGTATAAAATATACTACTATTCTCGAACCAAAATTAATAATTGACATGAAAATATGTCCTGTTTTCTTCGAATAATAGTTTGAATTTTTAATTTTTATGTAGGTGAGTGACGTCCAGTGCAGAGAGTTAATATCTATTAGTCATAAAGAATAGAATATTTAACATTTTTCACATGAAACAAACATTTAATTTTATTTTCGGAAATTAGCATTAAAATTATATAATAATTGATCGGACACCTACTATACTAATTAGTCTGGCAGAATTTGACCCACACATTATGATTTCGTTTGAAGTGAAGCTCTAGAAAGATTTTAACAATGGATAAATAACGTTGATTGATTACTTGATCTTTCAAAGAGTGAGTTACAAAAAGAGACAGAGTTAAAGATATAGACTCAATTTCCTTCTGTGGAAAATAAAACAATTTTAAAAACACAAAAATACTCTAGATTCATTGTGCGACTGCTCTGAAGATTCTAAGAAAAATCTCAAAATGTATTATTCAGATGTTATAATAGTTAGTATGTATATTTCTACTAGACTTGACAGTGTTAATTTCGGGAATGTATATGAAACCTATGAAATAAATCTTAGACACCTGAAAATCACCTGTTCTCACATACATACATGTACATGTCTCTAAATATTACTGTTCCGCTTCAAGGAGAAGGAACATTTAGATCAGTAAAACAATATAAGGGCGATTGATTACATAACCTTTTATTGGGAGAATTGCAAAAGACAATGGAACAACTAGAGTCCAAAAAATATTCCTGATTTCCTTATGCGAGAAACAAGTAAAACAGAAAAAATAGCGAAATACAATGAACACTTTTTATTTAAAATTAGGTTTAAACAGTAGTTACGTAACAAAAATTGAAGATAACTGGACTTCTTTTAACTCCTTTGTTCTTTCAACCGGGACAGTTAGAATAATCTGCTCATATCTTTAGTTGTTACTTTCTGTTTTGAACTCTCTTTTGAGACGAAATATCGGTATCTAATCTGCAATCCTTGTAACTGCGCCTTTTTGGCAATCGCCTGTTTTGGTTTTTCTTTAATCGCTTTATTCGCAACATCCAGAGTCAATAAAAAACGCGGTTAGTTATCTTCTCGATATACATAACCGTATATGTATATAAAAGAAACGGACAATGATTGATTGAATGATTGAATCGAACAATTTATTTGAATTTTGGTAATATAAAATTCGAATGTCAATAAAAAAATCGAGAAAAACATATAAAAATTAAACAATATTGTCTACCTCTTGGGTTGATAAATATCTGCTACTATTTACAACTTTTTGAACAATTTTCTGGATAAATTTCGAAAAAAACATTATTGTTTTGCTAACGCAGAAGAGTTGTCAAAAAAGAGTGAGAAAGCTGTTTACTTATCAAACCTTTTATAATTGAATCATGTGCTATAGCTGATGACATCAGACTATATTAAATAATACCTTTATTCGTTCATCACATTCACTAATTGGGTTTTTGCCGCTCTTTTTTTCACCCTTTTCGTACACGTTTATTTTGCACTTTTTGTAACAAAATAAATATTAAATATCGCCAATTATTTTCCGGTACATAATATATTATTTAATCTTTTCCAATAATAATTGTGGCGGCATCACTCAATTCAATTGATTTATTTCAAAGAATTGTATTCGGTGTTCGCTACTTAATTGAACTATTCAACCAAAATTACCGCATTTTTCAGTTAATTCAAGTATATGATTTTTTTATAAATGGTAATTTAATATTTTCGGTTTTTTTCCACATTTATTTATAATATTTCGTTTGGAAAATTATTGCATAATTTTTTTTTATGAAATCGTTTTTTTTGATATGTTATATATGTTTGATATTATTTTACTATAAAAATAGTGAATTTAATGGTGTGTGAATATTATTTAATCAGTCAACCAAATGGACGGAAATCATAAAAATGAGTATAAAAGTGTTGGAAAGATATTATGACCCGAGATGGCCCTTTCTGCTGATCTAAATTTTTTCACAGCATTTTAAACCAAAGATAGAGGAATTAAATTCATATATTGGGAATTGATCCGATTTGGTCTGTCACTATTCTTCATTCAAGTTCTAAAATCATTACAGTAGGTACATGAGAATACTTCCTCAACCAGTTTTATTCATAGTTAACTCACCGTATTCTTCAACATCAGTAAAATTGAATTAAATTGTATTAACGTATCGCATAAATTGACCGACTTTTTCGATACGAAATTAGCCAGAGGAATTGAGGTCCGAGATTCGAATTAGGTCTTTTAAAAGTATAGTCCAACATAGGCTAGTTGAGACAATTTCTCCATTAATGCGTAGTAAATAGCCACGCCCAGTTCTCAGAAAATTTTAAATCATTGAAGTCCACACCTATTATTGTCATCAGTTCGAAACTCAAGTGTTGTAAGCGAAATGAATTACCTTAAAATATAATTAGTTCACAAGTTAAATAAAAAAATTTATTAAGTATCTACTCCTAAAACCCTGAAAATTTTTTTGAAATACTGAAATCCTCATAAAAAATCTATACTGAAAGCACTCAATTAGTACGAAAATACTGTGTTGCATTTTACAGTTCTCCTACATCCATATATACCTAAATTTTAATCGAACACAACAGACAAACGTTCCCAATGTTGTACGTTCCACGACTGTCGACTGCTGGAATTACGCGAATATTTTTGTTCCCTTCATACTCGCAGTGACTAAAAATAATATTGGGGACAATAACAGCAACGTTAAGATTTTTTAATGGTGTGCCCATCAAAAGCATGTGGCAATAATGTCAAATGTGGCACGTGACTCACACCCAATTGCGCACAATCACAATCGGCATCTCACATTGCCGGAATTTAGCAAAGACAGTGGTGAAGGAAAACAACATGTTTGTAGCTGTTTGTTGCTGGTATGCCAAGCAGAGTGCGCAAATTGTCGGGAACAGCTGTGGTGACAACAACAACAAATCACATATGTTGCCGTAACGATGAAGAGGTGCAAATTTGAAAAAGCTGAAGCAAAGTATGGTAATTAAAGTATTTGCAACATGTACATATATTTATGTAGTATACTATATTCTCCAGCAGCGCATTGTTATGTATGTGTTAGGAGTAGGTACTCAGAAATTTCGGTTTTGTAATGATGTTGTTGCATATTTTTGAAATGTTTATTCCGAAAATAATTTGTTACTCCGAAATTTCTCGGAATACTTTTTTAATGCGAATATGAAAATACACCCAACTTATATTATATTATTTATATAAAAATTATAAGTTATTTAACTAAAACTGCGACTCCGAAAATGTTTGTTATAGTAAAGCACATCAGTCTTAAGCTTTAAATTAATTTCTGAAAACTAGCAGCAAAAATAGATGTACTCCGATAATCAGGAGTTGACGCCGAAAATTAAGGATTCACTTTGTTCTAACTTGTGCTAACAAAATATTAACAAAACCGCTTAAAATTCACAACGCATTGTTGCACACACACCATCGGAAATACTAAATTGATGACAGGATTGCGGATTTGATTTGGTTTCTTCCTTCGACTTGGCGCCATGAAAAGGGTGGCTAAAAATAACCAACTTTTATAGCAAACAATATAAACTCATAATTCATAAATGAATGAAGTTATTGCAAGCATTATGTGGCAGAGTGAAATAAATTGAAATATATAGTCAAAAGTGGATTTATGTCTGAACATACCTATGTATATATGCACATATAAATTTATTCAGATGTCCGCCTACCTAGATTCAATGAACCACAGTGCAGCTAAACTGCGGGAGTTATAGGCGCCTGCAGCAACAATAATAAAGTGTTTTAGTTGCAAGCAGAGAATTTTGATTTGAAAAATGCGCTTAACATCAGAAAAAATCATTAATCATTCATAACAATGAGCGGTGCTCGTGGACAAGATACCGCCTTTCATTGAGCTGTGGTGAAAAAATAATTAAAGTGATGGTTGCATACATCGTCGGATGATGTGAAAATTATGATGAAACATTTTATGTATCTTTTTTTTTTGAAGTTTTTTTGGGTGGTAAAAAACAACGATAATGATGAGAAAAAAAAAATATATATATACTTCTATATCTAAATGAGTATAAAAGTGTTGGAAAGATATTATGACCCGAGATGGCCCTTTCTGCTGATCTAAATTTTTTCACAGCATTTTAAACCAAAGATAGAGGAATTAAATTCATATATTGGGAATTGATCCGATTTGGTCTGTCACTATTCTTCATTCAAGTTCTAAAATCATTACAGTAGGTACATGAGAATACTTCCTCAACCAGTTTTATTCATAGTTAACTCACCGTATTCTTCAACATCAGTAAAATTGAATTAAATTGTATTAACGTATCGCATAAATTGACCGACTTTTTCGATACGAAATTAGCCAGAGGAATTGAGGTCCGAGATTCGAATTAGGTCTTTTAAAAGTATAGTCCAACATAGGCTAGTTGAGACAATTTCTCCATTAATGCGTAGTAAATAGCCACGCCCAGTTCTCAGAAAATTTTAAATCATTGAAGTCCACACCTATTATTGTCATCAGTTCGAAACTCAAGTGTTGTAAGCGAAATGAATTACCTTAAAATATAATTAGTTCACAAGTTAAATAAAAAAATTTATTAAGTATCTACTCCTAAAACCCTGAAAATTTTTTTGAAATACTGAAATCCTCATAAAAAATCTATACTGAAAGCACTCAATTAGTACGAAAATACTGTGTTGCATTTTACAGTTCTCCTACATCCATATATACCTAAATTTTAATCGAACACAACAGACAAACGTTCCCAATGTTGTACGTTCCACGACTGTCGACTGCTGGAATTACGCGAATATTTTTGTTCCCTTCATACTCGCAGTGACTAAAAATAATATTGGGGACAATAACAGCAACGTTAAGATTTTTTAATGGTGTGCCCATCAAAAGCATGTGGCAATAATGTCAAATGTGGCACGTGACTCACACCCAATTGCGCACAATCACAATCGGCATCTCACATTGCCGGAATTTAGCAAAGACAGTGGTGAAGGAAAACAACATGTTTGTAGCTGTTTGTTGCTGGTATGCCAAGCAGAGTGCGCAAATTGTCGGGAACAGCTGTGGTGACAACAACAACAAATCACATATGTTGCCGTAACGATGAAGAGGTGCAAATTTGAAAAAGCTGAAGCAAAGTATGGTAATTAAAGTATTTGCAACATGTACATATATTTATGTAGTATACTATATTCTCCAGCAGCGCATTGTTATGTATGTGTTAGGAGTAGGTACTCAGAAATTTCGGTTTTGTAATGATGTTGTTGCATATTTTTGAAATGTTTATTCCGAAAATAATTTGTTACTCCGAAATTTCTCGGAATACTTTTTTAATGCGAATATGAAAATACACCCAACTTATATTATATTATTTATATAAAAATTATAAGTTATTTAACTAAAACTGCGACTCCGAAAATGTTTGTTATAGTAAAGCACATCAGTCTTAAGCTTTAAATTAATTTCTGAAAACTAGCAGCAAAAATAGATGTACTCCGATAATCAGGAGTTGACGCCGAAAATTAAGGATTCACTTTGTTCTAACTTGTGCTAACAAAATATTAACAAAACCGCTTAAAATTCACAACGCATTGTTGCACACACACCATCGGAAATACTAAATTGATGACAGGATTGCGGATTTGATTTGGTTTCTTCCTTCGACTTGGCGCCATGAAAAGGGTGGCTAAAAATAACCAACTTTTATAGCAAACAATATAAACTCATAATTCATAAATGAATGAAGTTATTGCAAGCATTATGTGGCAGAGTGAAATAAATTGAAATATATAGTCAAAAGTGGATTTATGTCTGAACATACCTATGTATATATGCACATATAAATTTATTCAGATGTCCGCCTACCTAGATTCAATGAACCACAGTGCAGCTAAACTGCGGGAGTTATAGGCGCCTGCAGCAACAATAATAAAGTGTTTTAGTTGCAAGCAGAGAATTTTGATTTGAAAAATGCGCTTAACATCAGAAAAAATCATTAATCATTCATAACAATGAGCGGTGCTCGTGGACAAGATACCGCCTTTCATTGAGCTGTGGTGAAAAAATAATTAAAGTGATGGTTGCATACATCGTCGGATGATGTGAAAATTATGATGAAACATTTTATGTATCTTTTTTTTTTGAAGTTTTTTTGGGTGGTAAAAAACAACGATAATGATGAGAAAAAAAAATATATATATACTTCTATATCTCTTTTTTTTATTTTATCTTGAAAGGTAAAAGAGAATAGGTGCATTTAATTTCTTAAGACAATCCGAAAACCAAACTCTGAATTGGCTTAATTTTAGCTTCGCATTTGAGGATAAAAATGTCAGTCTTATTCTTTAATTTAGTTCTATTTCATAGTTGCAACCAAATTATGAAAATTTACTTAACTCCGAAAATTAGTTATTTGAATCAAAAAAATTGGTTTCCCATTATTTTATATTCTATACCTGATATTATTTTAAGTCCGAAAGTCGATTTAAAAAATATCAGTGAAAAGTATTTTAGTTCAAAAGTTAAAATAGTTAAAAAATAACTCCGAAATTAATTTGAGTCCCAAAGCTCTTATTCATATAATTTTTATTTTCAAAATTTTGTATATGCGAATAGTTGGAAAAATTCGGAAATTTTATTTTTGTACAAAATTCTACAGATTTGAAAATAAAGTGACACTGGTTTTGAGAATAACTCCGAAAAATCTGCTAGTCCGATATTTTTGGAACTTAAAACCAAAATTATTCCAGAATACCAATTATTCTTCCTTTTTTTCTTTATCACACACGTCAAGCAAACCAATATAAAATCTTAAAGATTTGTACCAATGAACGCCCACTTTTTCTAACCATAAACATTAATTACAAAGCATAATCACTGCTCATTAAACAGTCCAAACGCGTATCAATGATTGCACGCCTACAACACATTTTGCACACACCAAAAACCTTTGCGACCTTCAGCGAAGACTTTCGTATAATTCTTTTATAGGGAAAATAAAAACAATACCGGTTGCAACACCTCAAAAGCTATTAATCGCACATTAAGTGGACGCACTTGAAAATAAATCAAAATCGCCGATGAGACACCCCCCTAAGCTAGACATTAAAGTTGGCGAAAATGAAAACGAAAAAGCACTTAAAACAACAAAAACAAAGTAATATGAGAATATGTAAGTATAAAGTTTGGGTAGTGTAGCACGAGGCACCACGACAGGTCGCGGCTGCGGGTGATGAGATTGATGAGGAAGCCTCGTGATTGGACTTGCTGGATTATGATTTGCACTTTAAGCAAAAATTATTGTTGCCAGACACGCACACAGGTGGGCTGCCACTTGCGTTTAAATGCTAAATGCGCTCTAAAATGACTAGCGAAATGGCAACAACAACAATATTAGTGAGACTGCAGACTCCTACTTTGCGGCAAAGTTCATAAAACATCCGCTAAACGCACGCACTCACGAAATTACTTAGTTGGCTATGCGAAAAAGAGCGAGTGGAAAGGAAAAACACTGAAAAAAAACAACAAAACAAAAAACGTGGATGAACTTCATTATTTAATATTTTTGCCGCAATTTTATTGTTGGTCACCGCGCAGCAGCCCGTCTAGGCGTCCGTACGCATGGTAGTATACCTATAAACACATATGTATATATGCCGTTGGCTTGTCGCGACGCCGACCTACCATGACGGCGTGTTAAATTGTTTAATGAACCACAATAATGCTGTTAATAACATTTAATATACTTACTAGCCGGCTAGCAGCCGCTCAGCTCGCCACATATTCATACGCACTCAAGCTATGTAAGCAGCTGCGTTTGTGCTATTTTGACGCCAAAGGCGATGACTAAATTGTTCCAAAAGCCTATGATATGGCGTTGGGCAATGATGATGTGCATAATATTTATTATAATGTGTTATTGTTGTTTTTATTAACTCATATACATAACTTCAAATATGCTATAAATACCCATTTACAAATCAATGATATGTATCTATATACATATATAATATATCAATTAAGATCGTTTGGAGTACAGCTTCATTTAAGTCTCTTAAATTTTATTGTCTAAGTTTGCGTAATAGCTTTTGTTGACTGGCTGCTATGGACCCCATGGCGATTCTGAACTCGAAGCACCATAATCAACAAAAAAACGTTGAGTCATAGAAACTTTCGTTAAAAAATACAAGAATTTAGTTATTTTTGCGGTTTTTATTATATTTATAACATGTTGTATAAAAAGGCTAGACATTATTTCATAAATTTATATTATAATTAATTTTCGATTATCATCTGTTACTAGGAGCTTCACTTTAAATATTATATTTCTGCAATTTCTTACCACAAAGTGTTTACAAATTCATAACTTTATTTTATCCAGAGTGCCTAGAAAGTTTGTTCGAATTAGCATATTTCCTATAAGAAATTCCATAATACTATAATCATGTCAACTTAAAAAGCTAGAGAATAATAATAAAACCAAAACTGAAATTAAATTCTGTTTAATTAGGTATTCAAAATACGTTTAAAATGTATTATGCTTTTGCTGTGCTCTTTCATCTTTTTGCTAAATTTATTTCCCATAATCTGTAGCTTTGGGAGGTTGCAAAGATCGGAAGCAAAGTGTCGATAAAAAAATAATGTATAAGCTGAATAAGAATTATAGAGAATAATTATGTGATTGAAATACATGGAAAATTCAACTACTTCAAAGTGTCAAACTATCCCTTAATCTAACCGTTTGAGTAACAATCCGTTACAATTTCTTCTTATAACAATGTTCTATTCGCCACTTCTCTGGTCCCTTAGTTAAGCTCTGGTTCCTTTTAAAACAATTTCTCTATAAATTAACAAAAAAATTACCTAAATCGAATTCAGCTACTTGTATTTAGTAAGTGGGTACTTAAATTATTATTCTATATGAATTCTTTTAAATTTTGCAGGCCTATTTGCCTAATTTTGAGCAGTTAGATGACTTTGAAGGTATCACCTTGACTTTGTCCTTTCTTCATGCAAGTTAAAAATTAGAGATATTCAATTGATAGCTTTCTAACTTCAATATCTTCCAATTTTCTCCTGCCTCAAATGTGCTATTGTTTTCTTCCGATTTTTATTTTAATTAACCATGTGTTGATTACCTACAAAAGCATACTCACTCATAAATCTATGCATTTCGGCTCTTACTCTAGTTTATGGCTACAATTGCCTTGATAATACTGAACATTTCCAATCAAGTGAACAAATCAAGTTTTAGTTGAAATTCGTAGAATTTGAGTTTAATTAAATTTTCATCTGTTTTTCCATTATTTTGTTTCAATTTCAGATAACGAACGAAGTGCTGTTATTCATTTGATTACAGACGAACACGTTACTTTTTGCTGGGGAAAATAGGTTAGCAATGTTAAAACTTATTTTATGAACAGAAATGAATGAAAAGCACAGTGAACGAAAATAAAATAAATAAACACCAGTGAAATAGCGAAATTGGGTAAAAATATTTAATTTCACTGGTAGATAATGGATTATTGATAATAATAATCACCGTCTTTGGTTTAAACCTAAATGTCTCTGTATGCAGAATTTAAGAATATTCTTAATTCCTATTATTATTCCTATTTAGGAAAATAAAATTTAAATTTAAATGTATTTAATTTATTAAAAAATGTTTAAAACTGAAAAGTATTATCTTCGAAATCGGACTTCTACTTTGAACTACGTATTTTTAAGAATTTTTTTCACTTGGCAACAATTACTTTATGTTTTTACAACAACTGGGACCTATCCCATGACTAAATGTATAGCAGTTATGCACTTAACTATAAATGTCTTCCGGGTTCATCCCCACTATAACTGTAGTTCAAACCCGATTCGTGATTCGTTGCATAAATCCCTTAGTTAATGAACTGAGCATGGAACCAACATCCACCTTTTAACGCTGTAATGTGTGCTCAACTGATGAGTGCAACGGCCATAAATCAAATATTGACTACACAGATTACCAATTACATAAACCAACGAATAAGTAAAATGCTTCACCATCAAAACAATACAACAATAACAAATATACCATGGATGTATGTGTAATTATAATTCGGCAATAAAATACGCAATACTTACTACCGTACAATAAATATAAATACATAAGATGCGTACAACATTCCGACAGATACAACTATCTCGCTATGATTACATACATATGTATATTTGGAAATTCTTAACCTGAACGCCTTGTGTCCGTGGTGCACACCCACTGCATGTCTGGAAAAAATTGGCAAAGCCAGCCTGGTAGCTGCCACTTTTACAATCCGCCTTTAAACTTACTTTCCACACCCGACGCAACCTGCCACAGAAGGCTACTCCCTTATAATTCTGTCCCTACCAGTTTATACTTTTATTATAACAACAACAATTACAATTAATCTATGAGGCATAAAAGCTATATTTTCTACCAGTCAGCTTAGCATTCCAACTCGTATCCGTTTATTTATTTGCTTCTGCTGCTGCTTCGGTCACGGTCATCGGTTATAAATCATTGTGCATCTATGATTCTAAGCAAATCGGTTGTATTGCACAACAACAAATCACATGTGAAGTATGCAAATGAGAATAACATGTAAAATAGCATATTATACTGGTTTCTTAATATAAAGGTTGTGTACATTTCTATACATTTTCTTTAATTGGAACATCAACAGAATGTAGTCGAAAGGAGTCCATTCATGTGTGTGCTTTGACATCTGGTTCGACTGCTATTCCTCTAGGAATTTTCAACATCTAAAACAGGTCCTTTTATTTTCATACCTATTTACACTATTTATGCTTCTTATAGAGAAGGCACCGTTCATTTCGCTATTATTAAAATTTTTTTAGAATTTAGCATTCTTTAATGAAATACGAGTTTTACTCTACATGCCTAAAATAAAATATATAGCTATTTATATTTAAAAAACTACTTTTCAATCAGTGATGCATTCTTACTCTTCTGAAGAAAATATTTTATTTTACTAAATACTGGAATATATGAATTCGATTATTAAGACGGATCAATTTGCGACTAAAACTGCACTCATATGAAAACCTTAATGGCAGATAGACAATGTTTTCATCGATTTAAAGAATTCATCTCCGATGTCATAACTGGGGCAGTGAGAGACCAGAAAATATGCAGAAATATTGAATAAGAGAATATTATAATTCATACAGCCTTACCAGTTATACGTATTTTTCCGGGTCTATCTGATATGTTCGACATGACCTTATTTGTATTTGTTAGTATTCTTATTCAAACCATTCAAACTACTACTAAATGGCATTCTTCTGAGTTTTCTAGTAATATTCTCTGCTCTTCTTTTGTGCCAATCGATTTTTCATTTTAGTATGTCAGATAACTGTTTACATAGCGATATACTAGATTTTTCAGGGTGTGAATTTAATATCTATGTATGTCACATGTTTGCTTAAATGTTCCTATTATTATTATTAACTTGGATTAATAATAAAAGTCTATAAATTAATATAAACATATTTTCTTACTGAGTTTGCTAAATAAAAAACATTGAAATTTAGCTAAAACAGTAAAAAAAAAACCTTAAACAACCTTGAACTCTACATAACACTGAACTAGTAAAAGAGCAAATGTGTGTATCAGAGAACTGCAATTATTTCCTTTTTTGAGTCATTGGTTGAGTAACACAAAAAATAGTATTAGTGCATATAAGTCAAAAATCATTAAACACTAAGAACTAAGATCCACTAAAACACATTTACGCACATCACACAAAGCGAGAGCATGAATAATGAGTAAGTTTCTCTTCATACGTATCGTTGAAGTACTCAATTGTCTCATGAGCCAATAATTCAGTCAAATTAAACCAAAATCAGCCATACCACCAAAAAAACGCCAATAGTATATCTAAATGAATAAAGTGATACGAATAGGATCAAAGTAAAACTGACGAAGGCTGTGCCGCCGCTAGGCAAAAGTGCCCTGCGGGAAATGACTAACGATGTTGTTCTTTGATGTTGTGTATTACATTTAATATTTTAAGTTAATCAATGACAGTAAAGTTTAAACTTTTGTATGTGATTGGCGTTGCAACCGTTTAGACGGTTATAGCCGAATCGACGATAGTGCGCCACCTCTCTCTCTCTCCTTCGCAGTTCGGCGCCAGTTGGAGATCCCAAGTGTAACCAGGTCGCTCTCCACCTGGTCCCTCCAACGGAGTGAAGGCCTTCCCCTTCCTCGGCTTCCTCCGGCGGGTACTGCATCGAACACTTTCAGGGCTGGAGCGTTTTCGTCCATTCGGACAACATGACCTAGCCAGCGTAGCCGCTGTCTTTTTATTCACTGAACTATGTCAATGTCGTCGTATAACTCGTACAGCTCATCGTTCCATCGTCTGCGGTATTCGCCGTTGCCACTGTTCTGAGGACCATAAATCTTGCGCAAAATGATCCTCTCGAAAACTCCTAGTGTCGTCTCATCTGATGTTGACATCGTCCAAGCTTCTGCACCGTAAAGCAGGATGGGAATGATAAGCGACTTGTAGAGCTATATTTTAGTTCGTCGAGGACTTTACTGTTCAATTGCTTACTCAGTCCAAAGTAGCACCTGTTGGCAAGAGTTATTCTGCGCTGGATTTCGAGGCTGACATTGTTCGTATTGTTGATGCTGGTTCCCAGGTATACGATATTATCTACGACCTCAAAGTTATGACTGTCAACAGTGACGTGGGAGCCAAGACGCGAATGCGCTGACTGTTTGTTTGATGACAGGAGATATTTCGTCTTGTCCTCGTTCACCACCAGACCCATTCGCTTCGCCTCCTTATCCATGCGGGAAAAAGCAGAACAAACGGCGCGGTTGTTGCTTCCGATGATATCAATATCATCAGCGTACGCCAGGAGCTGTACACTCTTGTAGAAGATTGTACCTCCTCTATTTAGCTCTGCAGCTCTTATAATTTTTTCCAGCATCAGGTTAAAGAAGTCGCACGATAGTGAGTCACCTTGTCTGAAACCTCGTTTGGTATCGAACGGCTCGGAGAGGTCCTTCCCAAGCTTGACGGAGCTTTTGGTGTTGCTCAACGTCAACTTACACAGCCGTATTAGTTTTGCGAGGATACCAAATTCAGACATCGCGGCGTTAAGGCAGCTCCTTTTCGTGCTGTCGTAAGCAGCTTTAAAATCGACAAAAAGGTGGTGTGTGTCGATCCTCTTTTCACGGGTCTTCTCCAAGATTTGGCGCATGGTGAATATCTGGTCAGTTGTCGATTTTCCAATCAGTTTGTTGACGGTGGGCTTTAGTCTTTCACACAGTACGCTCGATAGAACCTTGTATGCGATGTTTAGGAGGCTGATCCCACGATAATTGGCGCAGATTGTGGGATCGCCCTTTTTATGGATTGGGCAGAGCACACTGAGATTCCAATCGTCAGGCATGCTTTCTATTCTGCAAAGAAGCTGATGCATGAGTTATAGTTATAGACAGTTACATATGTATTTGGTTATATGTACATGTTTACAGATACATTGTTTACAACCTAAGTGCAGCTGAGAAAACATAAATATTTACGTATAGTTATAAGTACTAGTTATAGATAGTCACACATGTGTACAAATACTTATGATTATCAGTAAAAATCAGAACAATAGAATGTAAATACAAACAGTCCCAAAACCTTAAATATTTCCCTTCTTTTGTTAGAAGTAGATAAGATTTGAAAAACAACTGACCTGCGCGTCAGTACTAGCATAAGTTTAAATAGAAGTAGATAAGATTTGAAAAACAACTGACCTGCGCGTCAGTACTAGCATAAGTATAAATAGATGTAGTTTGAAAAAGAAGCATCAGAATAAATTGACCACTGAGCACAGAGCACCGTGTTTAACCATTTATTCAATTCATGCACCTTATCAGTTCTTCGATGCCGTATTTGAATAGCTCTGCCGGTAATCTATCGGCCCCCGCTGCTTTGTTGTGCCCACTTATGCGGTTGTGCGTAGGGTTTGGGACCCACCACATAAAAACACCCCCCAATGAATAATCTACGAAAGCCTCGGATGAGACACCTCCCTTTTTTTATACTTTTAGGTTTTAATATATTTCTTTTAATAGTAATATATTGAAAATTAATAAAGACGCACGAAAATGCATGTTCAATGAAATAATGAAAATTGTAATGTAACAAAGTTCTTACTGGGTCTCTTTACTTTCGTGCTCAGCTACGAAGTCACAATTCCACTCATACCGATCAGTGTAGCGAATTCATTCAAGTTTATTTTCATTGTGACCAATGAACAAGTGAGTAAAATCAAATTGTTACTATAAACTCGTTTGAGTCATAAATTGACGGCACATATAAGTGTAGAAATACTACGAGTTTTTTTTTGGTTTGGTGGAAATGAGTCTTAGTCATTTTTGATATTAGTATTAGTACTCATTTACACCAATTTGTTTGGCTAATGAGTTAGTGCACTAATTTCATTATTACTCAATGCAGATCTCTGGTGTGTAGTAAACTCAAACTATCAATTTATTTGCATAAAAAACCGCAATACTTGCCACACTGTCCTTTAATCCCAAAGGCAATTGACTACAGATATTACTAGCTGAAATTTGCTAATATACAATACATTCACATAACGGCATTGAAACGACCAGTTTTCATATGTTCGGATAGAATGCCATAGGCGGTTAACTAAGTGCAGTTGTAGGCGGCAAAGGGAAGTAGTCGTAAAGCCCTTTTGGCGGAGGGATCATTTTATGCGTTCGAACGAATTTATTTATTTTGTTACGCGAACATTTGCAACAACAATTGATATATATTGAAGTGGCTGGAAAATTTCGTTTTGGCTAACTACAGCCGCATACACACACGGGTGACAATGGAAGGGATCAACTCTAACTCCTCAACATAGTGGTATAGTAAATAGTATAGTAAATAGTAAATGCTAACAAACCAAATTGCGAGGAGGCCACAGACTTATGGAACACTAGGAGTGTGCATACATACATACATAGAAGCCTTTCCAAATGTCATGTGTTAGGGTCAACTGCTAGGCTATTGGCGTACAGCTGACAGATTGTTTGCGGAATTCAATGGGCGTGGCAGATGGACGAACACGCGACAACGAAACGCAAAAATATGTGTTGCTAGTTTTTTTACGCGGGGACAACTTTGTTATATACTACTATATTTTAGTTACGTAGAAAGGGAAAATCTGAATAAAGTGTTTAACTAAACTTTTGTTATACTCTCGCAACCTGTTGCACAGAGTATAATCGTTTTGTTCACATAACGGTTGTTTGCGTCACCAAGAAATATAAGAGTTAGATATGGGGTTATATATACATAAATGATCAGGATGACGAGTGGATTTGAAATCCGGATGTTTTTTCGTCCGTTTGTCCGTCCGTCCGTCCGTCCGTCTGTCCGTCCGTCCGTCTGTCTGTCCGTCTGTCCGTCTGTCCGTGCAAGCGATAACTTGAGTAAAAATTAAGATATCTTAATGCAACTTGGAACACATGTTCCTTGGCACCCTGAGGAGGTTGCTTTCGAAAATGGTCAAAATCGGTCCACTGCCACGCCCACAAAATGGCGGAAACCAAAAACTTATAAAGTGTCATAACTAAGCCATAAACAAAGTTATGAAAATAAAATTTGGAACATAGGATCCCATTAGGGAGGGGCACATTTGTATGTAATTTTTTTGGGGAGGTGGGCGTGGTTCCGCCCTCAAATTGGTTTTTTGTACATACTCGGAAACCAATAAAGCTATATAAACCAAACTTTCTGCAGTCGTTTTGATTATCCACTTCTTAGTGCAGTCCAAAAATGAAAGAAAACGGATAATAACCACGCCCACCTCCCATACAAAAGTTAGGTTGAAAATTACTAAAAGTGGGTTAAATCAATAACGAAAAACGGCAGAAACACTAAATTTCACATAAGAAATGGCAGATGAAAGCTGCACTCAGATTTTTTTTACAAAATGGAAAATGGGCGTGGCGTCGCCCACTTATGGGTCAAAAACCATATCTCAGGAACTACTCGACCGATTTCAATGAAACTTGGTTTGTAATAGTTTCCTTACATCTCAATGATATGTTGTGAAAATAGGCCAAATCGCTTTACAGCCACACCTACTTCCTATATACCAGAACTTTGAAGACGATCTGAATCGTGTACATTACAATATATAAAGTAAGCACTAGTGAAGATATCAATGCAGAACTTTGCACAAATACTATGTTTATAGTGTGGCAGCCCCATTCTAAAAATCGTCGAAATCGGACCATAGGTTTTTAAGGCCTCATATATCGAACACGAGGTCCTCGGTGCTTCTAGTTTAATATTATGGTTTCCAACTTTCAATGGACTTTATAAAATATATATGACGAATATGTGGGTCAAATTGTGTATTACATAATATAAATAAAGTCAAATAAATAAATTGCGAGAGTATAAAATGTTCGGTTACACCCGAACTTAGCCCTTCCTTACTTGTTTTTTATTAACTTTATTTATTTATTTTAATATATATTTTTGTTGCACTGTGGCTACGTACTCAAGTATACTATATATAGTTTATAAGTATGTTGGTAGCAACTGACTCAGTATTGGATTGCCTTTAGATATACTCAGACATATATAAACATAAAATATATTTATACATGTCTATTTTATTAGATCTACATACTATGTTTGTTGGTATGTGAAATATCAGTCTAAATAAATAAAAATATTTCCTAAGCTCTGTCTGGTAGCCAATAATGGCTTTTATGTGTGGATAGGTACTATAAGGTAGAACTACCTGTTACGAATCCTCTGTAAATCCTGTAAATATGAAGCAAATCCGTTAAAACCTATTAAGTTTATCGTAATTTAAAAAAACTCTGACTTAAAAATTAAAAACCCTATAAGTTCTAAATTTTTGAAAATTTTTAAAAACCCTTTGGCCCACAAACACTTCTCACCTAACACTAAAGTTAAAAAAAAATCGGCTGACCCCCGACCAACATTGATATTTCTGAGAAATTTTGACCCAGTTGTTAATGGTCACTTGTTACAGACAAATACATACAAACAATGCTGCTCTTATTTAACAACATTTTGGTCAACTGGCGGCTGCGGCCCAACGGTCGTGGCTTATCAAACACATTGTTTTTGTTGTCACTAACCTTGTTGCTTTTGCTGCTGCTTTTGTATAGATATATATCACTGCCCCTGACAAGCATGCGAATGGATAAACGTTGTTGATATATTTATTTGCTTGATCACATGGTATGCGAAAAATATTAAAAAAATTAAAGTAAAGCTATTGGCAATATTCACATCGACAATGATATTCGCTATTTCTCCAAACGAAATGACAGTCACACTATCTACACAACTGCGCGATGAATAAATTGTTTATCGGACAAACCAGTGGCAATTAAAAATGTGACACAATAAATAGTAAATTCGGTTTCTGCAGATCATAATATAGAATAATAGCACAATTTTGCCATGATAAAACCATAGACATAAATAAAGAAAGTGGAAAATATTCCGCTACTATGTCTCTTATCTGTTGGCATGATCTATGAGTGATTAACGATTTCCATTTAATTAAAGGCTTTCTCACAAAAAGTGTGTTCACTAACTGCATATTGATTTTTTTCCTACGACCCTACCGTCATACAGTGTGTGTTGTACAATTCGATGTCCTTTACGTCCTTGATTTCCCACTAGGTCAAGCGTCTAGAAGTTTTGTTTTTGATTTTGTTTGAAACCTTTGTACTTACTTGATTGCGATCGAATATAGTGTGTTTGTGCGGCACATACGAAAGCGCAGACATAAAAAGGTTTTGCATGCGGTATATAATTATGAGGGCTTTCTCGAACACTGAGTAAACACAAGTACCATTCAGGTGAAAATCAATAACTCATTTACATATATGTACATATATATAGTAAATGGGGGGGGGTTAAAGTATGTGGCTTTAGGGGCTTTAAGGTCTTCGATAATACAAAAATACCAATATACTTACAAATATACTAGTTTATACGTAAGCCAGACTCTGCTGCCACGCAACCGCTTAGGAATTTCACTAAATGGCTGCATGCGCAATCCTTTCGTTGAGGTATTCGACCTCCCTTGCCGCATATTCACGTGCCAAGCAGACATCTCCGAATCGATAACGGCAATACACGTTTTGTATGTATTTAGGTATGCGAAACCCGTTAAAGGATATTTGAACAGGCGCATTCATTTTTGTTGGATTGTCAA
The DNA here is from genome assembly GCF_028554725.1 of Zeugodacus cucurbitae. Classification (NCBI taxonomy): domain Eukaryota; kingdom Metazoa; phylum Arthropoda; class Insecta; order Diptera; family Tephritidae; genus Zeugodacus; species Zeugodacus cucurbitae. The sequence continues at coordinate 15,119,954 of NC_071671.1, forward strand.
AGCAAAGCAGCCACACCTGTGAAATGTCTGAACCAACAATCGACTTGGCCGCTAGCCGTGGGTTTGCGCTGCATTATATATTCGAGTACAACTACATAAACGAGAACTTGTGCAGTCACTAGTAATTGCAGTTTGCAACATCTAACAACTGCCAATTGCAAACTCTTTCTTTTACGGCGAGAGTAATTAAAATCCTATTTTTGGGTGAAAATGAAATGAAAACAGTTTACATAGTAATTTGCATAAAGTACTTTAACTGCCAGCACAACAATAAAGTAAATTAGAATAATACACCGGCAATCGTTAAATATGCGCCCAAAAGTGTTTAAAAGGGAGTGTGTGGCTTTGGAACTACGTCTACATAAATACATATTTTCACAATTATATCATGCACAAGTTTCTAAAATAGTTAAAATATATATATATAATTCATACTAGTTGCAAAGCAACTAATATTGGATTATTTAATGGTTAACTCGTATTCATCGTAATTAAAATAATAAAATTACTACTTTATTTTCTAATACCCTATTAATACTTTATATTCCGACTGGGTCAATCAACCGCTAATACCAGCTTATAATTTTAGTATGTGCCAAGCACCCAATTAAGTGAATAAGTGCTGAGTGTAGTGAAATTTGAACAAAAAACATAGTTTCCCAACTGAAATTATTATGAAATTCTGCAACAATTACAACTCCAACAATAAACTTCAACCTTTTTCCATTGCACCAACATGGATACACGGCGTATACGTAATATATTAAAATAACACATCCCGTTGGTATACCTCATGATTTCCATGGCATATGGCATGATTTCCTCCCGCACGCCTCGTGTCGCGCTCTATATTGCTGCTATTCTAAACTGTAGTAATCCACCTGAACTCCCAGCTCACTTGAGCTGTCATGTAACACATTATATAATTATAATAAACTTTTTGTTTTAATTTAAATTGTTTCACATCTCCGCCGCGAGCTTATTAATGTGTAGATGGCATGAGTTAAGACCATGTGACGTGCAAATAGGAAATGACAGTAGTAGAAGCACGTGGGCGGCATTCAGTTGATTGAAAATTATTTTATATAATGTGTGTATATATGAGCACATGCTATCTTTTAAGTCTAAACAACTCTTCAATGATGACATATTTTCTCATGAGTAGAGTTATGGGGCTTAATCAAAAATTATGTTGAGAGTTTTGTATATGCAGTTCACAGGTGATGAATTTTTTGACGTGAATTTAATATGAAAATAATTTTTTAATAAGTTTAGCCTAAATGTATGCTTTTTAAAGTGGTTATTATTAGTGATGCCTGAGAGTATGCTTTTAGAGTTTACTTCTGATAAGAGAGGGAGAAAACTAAATGACACACTTTCATACATTAAAGAATTTCGCAAATTATAAAGTTACTCATATGCACCGGTGCTTAAGCAAAGTTAGATACTTCCCACCAGCAGCACTTAATGCGAACTAAAATAATCACAAAGTAAAAGCATTTACCGCGTTGAAAGTGCTTTTCGGAGCGTTGGGAAAACATAATCACCGGAAAAATAAATTTTTCTGCTTAATCAATCGAATTCCGTCGCCACAAACACCGAAGCACAGTTCGAAACGAAAGCACAAATGCTTTGAAAATAGCAGCGCTCTCCACGAGTCGCGTGCAGTGGTGAAAAAATAGACTCTTTTTGGGATATTACGTCGAAAATTGCAAACTAAACGGGTCACTAAACGATAATTTGGTGCTGCAAGCTCACGCAGGCTGGTGGAAATGTGCCGGGTGCTTATCGAGCAAGTGCTGTAACTACAACACCCCAGAGGCGCTGCAGACATTGCATTGTTACATTCAACCCTTCGGGATGCAAACTCACACTCATGAATTATTCCAACATTGCAATTAGTGGTGAATTTAGTGCAAAGTGGCTTTTGCGTTTGTATGCCTCTGCTTGCGTGCGTATGTAATCTACGAAAGTCAGTTAGTCAACAGCTTACTCGCTCAAATAGCGGAACGCTTCACACAATCTAACAGCTGTGACTGGGGAAATATATTTTTTCGAAAAAATATCCACTAGAGTTGGAAAGCATTTTTCTGGGTAAACGGATTAAAAGAGTATATATTCAATGTAAATTCAGCATTTTAGTTCAACAACAGAAACATATTAGCAAGCAGAACGCAAATTCAATATTTAAATGAACTGTATTATTCAGTCAATTAATTTATATCGTAACGAAAATTAAACTGAATTTACTAAATTTTTTGGTCTGTTCGTAAAAAGGGTGAAAATCTTAAATGAAAATATATATATCCATATAGGATAAAAATCACTTAAACTCCGAAACTACTGAACCGATATGAAAAATTCTTTCACCGTTGGAAAGCTATACTATCCCTAAGTGACATAGGCTATATTTAGTTTAAAAAATAGGGTTCCTTACCAAAACTCCGATAATGTAAAAAAAATACCAAACAACTTATTTTAATCGCGAATGCTGCGAAAACGATTGAAGATATAACAAAGTGATGTACTACAATTTTGTAGAACTTATCATTATCTACAAACGCGACATCATACCTCTAACTATTACAGTTTTGTCACAATAAGCGATTTTATATAAAAAAATTAATTAATATACCACTACTTGAAAAGGCTCTTTATTTATACCTTAGTATTAATCCTTATCGAAATAAATGATTTATTATTTAAGATCGCTTCAAAACCTTTATATAATTTTTTGAATTATTAGATTCTGACATACCATTCAAAAGATATCACGAGTTAAAAATTTTGAAAAGCCGCTCGGGATGCGTTGTATATAGAGTTGTAGGCGTCACTCGGGCACGGGGGTACGGGAGGGGGTTAAGATCACTCGCGCGGTCGATTCCTTACTGAATGGTCCTGTGCGGAATTAAAATAATTGTCGCTTGATAATAATATAATATAAAAATGAAGTTCGTTTGTGCCGCAAAAAAACGAGAACGGCCAAACCGATCTGGCTAATTTTAGTCTTGAAATATTCATGGAAGGCCATAAAAAGATTAGAAAGTGAGTAAATATGGAAAAATTGCGAGGAAGATAATAATAAGAGAATTTTATTCGAGTTGCCAAGAAAAATATAAAAAGAGAAAACAAAAAAATAATATTTTGAAGGTTGTCATTGTTGCTTTGTTAAAATATTTTTGTTATTGTTTAATTGTATAAGGTTGTGTCGATAGCCCAAAACCATTTGTAACAAATAAGGAAAGCCTAAGTTCGGGTCCAACCGAACATTTTATACTCTCGCAATTTATTGATGTAATTTTATTAAGATAACACACAATTTGAACTATATATTCGGCATTAAGTCCCATAGAAAATCATCATATATAGTATATAAGGGCTGATGTGATTCCAGAACCAATTTCACTCATTTTCACCACCAAGGTTAACGGGAATAGGGGTAACTTGGCACCTGTTAGTAGGCAAACAAACGGCACATTCGGCCTTGAAATTACTCCTAAATTGCAAATGAACGAAACACCAGTCGGCAAAATCGCCAAAAATAGCGCTATAACGAAGATTTTCCAAATATTCAAGAAGTCGCTGGAGATACTGCACAGGACTTTAAAAGATCTTGATTGTCGATGAACGTTTTTGGTGGAGCCAGGATTCTGTTAGCAGGTGATTTACTAGACTTTTCCAATTATTCCTGGATCAAATGTTACTAACGTGCTAATCGCATGCCTAAAATCATTTAATTTGTGGCGAATGTAGAAGCAGTTGGCAGTTGACACCTCGATGGATTAATAGCATTTCCAACAGATTTCTGTCACTTCATTGACTCGAAAGAGAAGTTTTCCTGACAAGAAACCTCAATATGATAACCATAAATGACTTATTGAATGACCTATATTGGTGGTAAAAAAAAGATATCAATGATCTTAATGCGACAATTTAGAATTTCGGTCCAAGAGAGTTGACACAGCTAAAAACCAGGATGACGTAGTCAATTGTCCCAAACTATTTAAAATTGCCTGTACTATCACCAATCACTTTGAAATTAAAAGTAGTGTGAGTTGTCATCATGCTGCGTAACATAAATCAACCTCGAGTAATCAATATCGTCACGGAAGCCAAGATTGGACCAAATTAATTTAATGTATACCTTAGCCACAAAAACGTGTGGCCGGGTCTGCTAGTATTTTATAAATTAAATTATTAAAAAATGCTTCAAAGTAAACGTGTCTTTGAAATATTATTCTCCTATATATTATAGATATCCTGAAAAATATCTTCCTGTTCTATACTATTCTCTCTATTATATCCAATATTTGTTATCCAGTAAATTTTTAACTATTTCTACATTTTATTTACTTACAGGTAAGCAAGCTTTTGAGAAGGATGAAAACATTTCATCAATTTATTCAAGTGCTGATCGCAGGTATATCAAATCGAGTTAAATTTAAATAAACATAATCAGCCTTACTGTAACCTTCATGTGAAACGATATTCTGAATGAAAAAATAACACATTCCTGTTTTTTGTATGATGAATTTTTATTTCCACACGAAAGAAAATTTCATATCGTGAATTTCGTGTGAATTAAAACTTATATTCGAATTTCGGCATTTAGGATTTTTTTATTACTCGTATTGGAGCTATAAATGAAGATTCCGTTTATAAAGCTAATTACGCGACTATTTTAGCATAAAAGCATAAATTATCCACACAAAAATTTTCATTGCTAGCCCGACTTGCTTTCCCCACCACGGAATAAGATGTTGAAGGGATAATTTAATAAAATAACTTGAACGGACGCACATTGGACAGCTTAACAATTTCGTTCTATTTTGCCATCGATTTCGATGGTGGCCCCATGATATCCAGGGAATCATATTACTATTCCAAAACGAATGCACTTTCTCCTTATTTTCTACTTAAATCTGTTTACTATAGCAGGATTTTCCACCTAAAACTTCAACTGTGTTTTGTTAATATGCCATAGGTTAGGTTTAATGGCTGTTTCCCACAAGAGGAGGAATACACTTAGACTATAAGGATAGTCCTTTGGGAAGTCAAAAAATAAACCCTAATAGATATTAAGGCTCGAAAAAGCAAAGTGAACTTACTACAAATCTGCATATGTTTTTTACTTCTAAATTCGCTAATTCGCAAGGATAAAGTTTTTAATGGGTCAACGACCCCCATAACTATAGAAGTATTACTGAGGGCGAAGAGCGCCCCAGACATCTCACGATTTTCCTTAGGTCAGAAGGATCTTGCGACTGACCAGCTTTTATCCAGATCAGCAGAAGCTCAACGATCCTGTAGATCACAAGGGCGTAGGTGGTGCTCGTATTTATTCGCTTTCTATTGTAGTTAAGACTTACGTGCCTAGTCTTGAAAGCTCATTAGCCTTACGTTATTACCTAGGATTCCTCCGTGACCAGGCATCTAATAACTGGTATCGACTGAAAGTAAGGATAGGCATTTTTTACCAGTATCAGGCGCGTAGTCAGCGAGCACTTACTACCAGAGTGATTCGTCACTTCACCGAAGAATGCTACACTTTGATGTAGATCCAGTGCTATTTTTTAGCAGTCACTTGCGCTTTAAAAAGGCTAAAATAGCCGTGAAGCATTTTGAAGCCTCCACCAAAAAAAAACCGCCGAATATTAATTTAAATTTGTGTTCATATAGCCAAAGATCTACTTAATATACGTAGACCTTAATTCGTATTAAAAAAGTTTTTAAAATTAATTAAATTGTTAATATTGATACTTGTACCCAACAATTTATTTTGTGAACAAATTTTGCTGTTTCACATGAACAAAATTACATTTACAATAAGGGAAAATTTTCGAAGATGTGAGTTTTTCCCTATGTGAAATATATGATACGAAAAACAAAAATGCGTTAGTTTTTTCATTGGAAATGTCGTTTACATGAAGTTTACCATAAGGCTTAATATGAATTATGGTATGCTAGTTCTTTGAATATATGAAACCATAGTGAAATTATTATTCAGTGGAGGGTGGAGGGCACTTCAAAAGTCTTCAAGACTATTTTAGCGTTTTTAAAGTGCAAGTGGTTGCGTTAAACGTAGCAACGGATCTATTGCTTCGAAGTGTAACATCCTTCAGATTAATGACAATTCAGGAAATCGTAGGACTACACATGTCAGTCTTATCGACAGGAGAATGGAAACAAGTAGGAGCACTACCTCTCCTATTGTTATTTTCTACTGGCCATTTGGGCTTCAGCTGAGCTGTACAAGAGCTAGTCGGTATCAAGATCCTTCTGCCCAAGAGAGAGCTCTTTGTCCTCAGTAATATTTTTTTCTTAGTTGAAGGGATAATTGTCCCTTTAAAATTGAAACCCGGTGGTAGCTGCTGAAGTTGTCTGGAAGAAGACGAGGTGGAAATGTATCAACATTTCTATATGGAGTGAAAATTTATGCTTTACAACGGTCGCGTAATTGGCTTTATAACCGGAATCTTCATAGTTAGCCCCAATACGAATCATCAAAAAACCAAAACAAAAATATTTCTGACAGAATATCGAATATAAGTTTTCATTCACACGAAATTCGTTGTAATTCTCTTCATCTTTTTACTTCTACTTTTAGAATGAAAGAAGATTGCTAATGCAAGTTCCATCCTCTCTGTATATTTTCTAATCTGTTTAAAGTGCTTTACATGAAATTAAATTCCGCAATTTTTATTACAAGTCCTTAAACCCCAATCAATGTAATATTTTCTAGCTTTGGCTTAGTTACTACCCTCCCTTCTTTGTGAACCTAAAATAAGCTTACGCATCCGGTTTTTCTGTTCTCCAGCGTATGTGTGGGCGTTGGTTGTACAACGTAATTGCATTATAGAACCTTTACCTTGCTGTTGCGGCTTATTTGTTCTTCCTGCTGGTGCATACTAACTTTTATATGCACCTTGCAGAATTCTCTGTCATACAGTCACTAAACCTTTTTAATGCGAATGGAAGTTCGCTTAAACCATGTAAACGCTAACAATACGAATATAATAAAAAAATAGTGCAAATGGTATATAATATAAATTAAACTAATATCAGTCGAAGTAATTCGAAATTTCGGAAAAAAGCTTATGTGAAAAAACCCAACAGTAACTAGTTACATACGGACCACTTGACACTTTTTTACAATTACTATTTCTGTGATTGTATTAGCAAAGGTCAGTACCTTAACAGTATGTTTTCCTTAATGTATCACCAGCTATATCTTTATATACATATATGTACATATATGTCTGTATTTAAGCTTATAAGCGGAATATTTCTGCGTTTGTGCGTTTAATTTCGCATTGTTGAGCGCTTACAGCTATATGTTGCAGTAAGTTTTATATGTAGCATAATGTATTGTTGTTGCAACATGGTGCATGTGGCACGCTTAAAATACGTGTACATAGTTTCGGTGTTATTAGGTTAAGCGCACCGCTTCTTCTATATTCTTTGTTCTGATTTTATCTATTTCACACGCTTCTCTGCGAACTGGTCTACATCGACGTCTTTGTCGATTACAAATCCTAAGCGATTTTTATACTCTCGCAACATGTTGCACAGAGTATTATAGTTTTGTTCACATAACGGTTGTTTGTGTCACCCAGAAATAAAAGAGTTAGATATGGGGTTATATATATATAAATGACCAGGATGACGAGTGGAATCGAAATCCGGATGTCTGTCCGTCCGTTTGTCCGGCCGTCTGTCTATCCGTGCAAGCGATGACTTGAGTAAAAATTGAGATATGTTAATGAAATTTGAAACACATATTCCTTGGCACCCTGAAGAGGTTGCTTTCGACAATGGGCGAAATTGGACCATTGCCACGCCCGCAAAATGGCGAAAATCGAAAACATATAGAGAGCTATAACTAAGCCATAAATTAAGCTATTGAAGTAAAATTTGGTATGAAGGATCGCACTAAGAAGGGGCATAAGTGGATGTAACTTTTTTGGATAAGTGGGCGTGGGCACGCCCCCTACTAAGGTTTTTGAACATATCTCGTAAACTACTAAAGCTATATCAACCAAACTTTCTAGAGTCGATTCTTTTAGGCTCTTGCTTATACAGTCCACAAATGGAGAAAATCGGATTATAACCACACCCATCTCCCATACAAAGGTACATAAACTACGCTTTAATTCATTAAGGAAAAGCACCAGAAACCTTAAATTTCATTGCAAAGATGCTGCATAAGGGCTGCACTCAAATTGTTATACACAAGTTGAAATGGGTGTGGCTCCGCCCACTTATGGGCCAAAAACCATATCTCCGAAATTACTCGACCACTATCAATGAAACTTGGTTTGAAATATTTTCCTTACATCCCAATGGTATCTTGTGAAAATAGGCCAAATCGGTTTACTACCACGTCAACTTCCTATATACCAGAACTTTGAAGTTGATCTGAATAGTTTACTTTACAATATGTAAAGTAAGCACTAGTAAAGATATCAGAACAGAACTTTGCATAAATACTGCATTTATAGTGTGGCAGCCCCTTTCTAAAAATCGCCGATATCGGACCATAGCTTTTCAAGGCCCCGTATATCGAACATGGGGGCCTCGGTGCTTCTAACCTAATATTAGGGTTTCCAACTTTCATTGGACTTTGTACCATATATATGAAGAATATGTGGGTCAAATTGTCTATTATATAATATTAAGTAAATAAATTGCGAGAGTATAAAATGTTCGGTCGAAACCGAACTTAGTTACTTTTTATTTTTGTCCCCTTTGGGTGGCTGCTTACAAACGCTTAGGTTAATGATAATACTTGGGCGTATTAGGCGGCTATTATGTATACTACTGTATGTGTTGACATTGCAAACATGCTCCCACAAGTCAAGTGTGTACATGTGCACATATTCATTATAAGAATATATATATGCAATCATGTTTTATCAAATCTGCATTCTTATTTTTGCGCGTTTAGCCTCATTTCATTTTATCGTACTCATTCCTTTGCATTTGCTTTGATAGTGGCTTGTATATATGTATGTATATAGTTCATATATTTTCTACAAACATATATATATATATTTTGTCCATTCTACTTTGCTTGGCGTTGTAAGCTTATCCACTTAACCCTCTTAGCTCACAGTAGGTTGCTGAGGCGTGCAAATGTGGCTGAGCTTCAGCGAGATTTCATTGAGAAAAAGTATGCGGCCGCAAAGGAATGTAGGGCTCAGTCTGCTTTTTTCATTGGAAAGCGGCTTCCTTCTGCTGGTTAGCAAGCGCTAATATAGCGCAAATTAAACAAACTTTGTCGTAACGAGATAATTCTGTGCATGTGTTTGTTCTTACTTATTATTAGGTGGCTAATTAAATGAATATAAATAGGAAATAATTCTTCGAATTGAAGGCTTAAATTTTGAATTAATGTTTAGTCTTTTGGAGAACAAAGTTGAATTTTAAGCATGGTAACCTATAAAAATTCGGAAAATTCAGCCTCCATGACGAAACATCGCCAAACGGCCTGAGGCTGATCGACTTCGCTGGGGCCCGAAATATGGTTGTCTGTAGTACCCGATTCCAGCATAAAAAAATTCATCAAGCAACGTGGCTGTCCCCTGATCGAAACACGCGCAATCAAATCGATCACGTTGTGATAGACGGAAGACATGTCTCCAGTGTTTTAGACGTGCGTACGCTCCGAGGACCAAACATTGACTCGGACCATTATCTAGTAGCAGCAAAGATACGCACTCGCCTCTGTGCAGCAAAGAACGCCCGTCAACAAAAACCAGAAGGAAGGTTCGACGTCGAAAAGCTGCAATCACAACCGACAGCCGAACGATTTTCTACTCGACTTGCACTCCTGCTCTCGGAGAGCACTCATCAGCATCTCGATATAAGGGAGCTGTGGAACGGCATCTCAAACTCATTGCATACCGCTGCAGCCGAAACAATTGGTCTCCGGCAACGCCAAAAAACCAGTTGGTACGATGAGAATTGTCGTTCCGCAGTGGAGAGAAAACAGACTGCCTACCTCGCAACGTTGCGATCGACCACAACACGTTCGGGGTGGGATAGATATCGAGAACTGAAGAGGGAAGCGAGACGCATTTGCAGACGTAAAAAGAAAGAGGCCGAAATGCGTGAGTATGAAAAGCTTGAAAAGCTGGCCGACATGGGTAATGCTCGAAAATTTTATGAAAAGATGAGGCGATTAACAGAAGGTTTCAAGACCGGAGCATTATCATGTAGGGACCGAGAAGGTAATCTGGTAACGGATGTCCAGAGCACACTGGGATTATGGAGGGAACACTTCTCCGACCTGCTCAATGGCAGTGAAAGTACAACACCAGGAGATGGCGAACCCGATTCCCCAATCGATGACGATGGAATAGATGTTCCATTACCCGACCATGAAGAAATTCGAATAGCAATTACCCGCTTGAAGAACAACAAAGCGGCGGGGGCCGATGGATTACCGGCCGAGCTATTCAAATACGGCGGCGAAGAACTGATAAGGTGCATGCATCAGCTTCTTTGTAGAATATGGTCGGAAGAAAGCATGCCTGACGATTGGAATCTTAGTGTGCTCTGCCCAATCCATAAGAAGGGAGACCCCACAATCTGCGCCAACTACCGTGGTATAAGTCTCCTCAATATCGCATATAAGGTTTTGTCGAGCGTATTGTGTGAAAGACTAAAGCCCACCGTCAACGAACTGATTGGACCTTATCAGTGTGGCTTTAGACCTGGAAAATCTACAATGGACCAGATATTCACCATGCGCCAAATCTTGGAAAAGACCCGAGAGAGAAGAATCGATACCCACCATCTTTTTATCGATTTTAAAGCTGCCTTCGATAGCACGAAAAGGAGCTGCCTTTATGCCGCGATGTCTGAATTTGGTATCCCTGCAAAACTAATACGGCTATGTAAGCTGACGTTGAGCAACACCAAAAGCTCCGTCAGGATCGGGAAGGACCTCTCCGAGCCGTTCGATACCAAACGAGGCTTCAGACAGGGTGACTCACTATCGTGCGACTTCTTCAATCTATTGCTGGAAAAAATAATACGAGCTGCAGAACTAAATAGAGAGGGTACAATCTTCTACAAGAGTGTACAGCTCCTGGCGTATGCCGATGATATTGATATCATCGGAAGCAACAACCGCGCCGTTTGTTCTGCGTTTTCCAGACTAGATAAAGAAGCGAAGCGTATGGGTCTGGTGGTGAATGAGGACAAGACGAAATATCTCCTGTCATCAAACAAACAGTCAGCGCACTCGCGTCTTGGCTCCCACGTCACTGTTGACAGTCATAACTTTGAAGTTGTAGATAATTTCGTTTATCTGGGAACCAGCATTAACAACACCAACAATGTCAGCCTTGAAATCCAACGCAGAATCACTCTTGCCAACAGGTGCTACTTTGGACTGAGTAGGCAATTGAAAAGTAAAGTCCTCTCTCGACGAACCAAAATCAAACTCTATAAGTCGCTCATTATTCCCGTCCTGATGTATGGCGCTGAAGCGTGGACGATGACAACATCCGATGAGACGACTCTTGGGGTTTTCGAGAGAAAGGTTTTGCGCAAGATTTATGGTCCTCTAAACATTGGCAACGGCGAATACCGCAGACGATGGAACGATGAGCTGTACGATTTATACGACGACATTGACATAGTTCAGCGAATAAAAAGACAGCGGCTACGCTGGCTAGGTCATGTTGTACGGATGGAAGAAAACACTCCAGCTCTGAAAGTATTCGATGCAGTACCCGCTGGAGGAAGCCGCGGAAGAGGACGACCTCCACTCCGGTGGAAAGACCAAGTGCAAAGTGACCTGGCTTCACTTGGTGTTTCCAGTTGGCGCCAAAAAGCAAAAAGGAGGAATGAGTGGCGCGCTCTGGTGGATTCGGCTATAATCGCTTAAAGCGGTTCCTACGCCAAATATATATATATATAACCTATAAACACAAGCCAAGAATTTTCACTTTCGTGAAGTTTGTAAACATTCCTAGAAAACTGCTGTTTTTTAATTTGTCCAAAATAGTAGAATCAAGTCGAAATGACATTTTAAGTTAAGTGAAAGTGTAAGTCAAATTATAGAAATAGCTGTGCAGATATAGGGATAGTGTTAGGTACATGGAAAAGAGAAGAACTTTTAATCTCATCAGACCAAATATACTGTCCCAAAGCTACAACAGCAATATTTTTAATTTCTTCGTGAATCCGCAATGCAAATCTCCAGAGATTTCTCGTGGAGCGTAGAACAGAAATCACCGAAAAGTGAATATCATTATTTTGGACTTAACTAATTTTAAGGAAGTTAGTTTGAACACCATCGTCGTTGTTACTATGGCGAATACGCTTTTTCCGTGCGCTCTGGAAATGACATCAACGTCAATCAGAGCACAAATGTTGCGGTAAATGATGACAGCTACGCTGAACCGATATTGATGCTAACATTACAGATTTCATAAATCGTGTAACAAAGGCATGGGATACAGACGCCAAGAGCCAAACAATGGCAAATTGCATCAAACAAAATTACAGAATACATGTTTTAATTTATTTAAATAAAGCTTTTTCGAAGTAAATAACTAAAACTGTGGGTAAATCTATATTTTACAGCTTTTGGAAAAAATTCTGTTGTAATGAGAAATTCTATAACGCAAAGTCTCTCTAACTCGAAGGTTTTTTGTAGATTATGGTGATTTGAGTTAGGGAAGTTCCACTGTACACTGTTAGTATACACATACATATATTTATTATTGCCGCTGTTTGTGCAGATGTCGACTTTGGCTATCAACGTCGTCATCTTCAACATCATCGCAATTTCCGCTGCTAATGTGCCGTTATACACGCATACAAACCTAAGTGTATTCATAACATACATACATACATATAATTACATATAATACAATAATAATTAGTGCAACATGACATTACCGATGTGAGAGACAGGATATCGTGGAAAGCGGTTACGAGGAACATTAACCAGAAGAATAAGCGTAATTTTTGTGAGGTTCATAATTTAGTTGGCAGTCATATAACGATAATTGCCACTGAGAAAACATTTTTCTTGTATTTTGAATATTTCATTGTAAAGTCAAAGTGGTAACTTGCATTTAAAAAGTTGATTATTTGTCGTTGAAAAAATTTTCCCACGAAACTTCTCCTTTACCCATTCATTAAAACAATTAAACAGTTAGTTATCCAAGTGAATTCATTTATATCGTAAATTTATAGACTTACTACACTTACATCCATTCACATATAAATAAAAGTGTGTGAAGCCAGTCGCTTGTAGTCGTCGTAATTATTTCCAGCGATACCGTTATGTTGACCGCTAGCAAAGCATTGATAGTGTTAACAGTTTTTTATTGCCATCAAACAAAGCAGGCAGACAGGCGCTGTGTCCAGCTACCGAGTTTGCGATTGCGCTATGAGGTCGTCCATAAATATTTAATATTTTTTCTTCGCAGCAAGCAAGTGAAATCACTTACTTCAATGCTAAATTTGTATTCATTTCAACTTGCTCAATAAGTATTACAATTAGCGGTCATTTGCCGGATACATTGTAAGCGATGCGTGATAGACACGACAATAATCACTATATTTTGAATATTAATATGAAAGATATTACCAGTCATTAATGAAGTAAATAAAATACTACAATTTCGGTATCCAACTTAATTTTTTTTTTCTCATAGAGAGGTTTTTAGAAGTGCGGCCAACTGTTTGAAATTTTAAGTAAGATAAAGTGCACTCAATATGAAGAGTTTCATAAATCCTTAGAAATTTAGAAAGTGAAAATTTTATTTACTGGCATACATAGTTTGTATTAACACTCTCATCTGAATATCGAGATGTTCCAATTATTAAAAAAATAGTATACGCAATTCTCATTGCCCCACTAAAATTATCCAGGCCAACCGTGCTCTCATGCGGGATGTGTACATTTCGCTTTCGCAAATTTTCTCTTAATTTCCCAACATCAGTTTCTTAGCAGATGCGCTGAAGCATTTATTGCCGTAATTGCATGCTGTACCACTTACGAATGTGCTTATATGTATATTTGCATGTACATATGTATTGAAAATATGCACTGTGGCAAGTGTGTTCGCGCCCGGCTTTGATTAAAAATTTCACGGTCGACACGTTTTATTATTATTTGTTAGCTTTTAGCGACTGGTAGCTTGGCGCTATTGGTTATCTACTAATTTCACTTAATTTTCTTACACTTCGATTTCGAATTGGAAGAAGTAAGCAGCGCATATATATATGTACATATGTACTCATACAGACATTTGCTTTTCTTTTTTTATATTTTTTGTGATGGTATGTATGGCAATAATCGCCTAAGTGGCCATATATTGTGGCAATATTTGGTTTTTACTCGTATGTGCTTACCACTTAGTGAATTACGATGGCTATAGATCCACTCTCAGATTGGTTCTTTAAATACCATTGCAGTTATATTTGAATTCAGCGAAATAATTGTCCTATTTTGGGAATCGTCGCTTTCATTTATAATAATTGTTCTTACTCCATTCTATATTATCCAGTCCATAGATATATCAAGTCATTCCATACTTCTTCCAAAAACCTTAATTAACACTATTCCGGGTAACAAGGGAGTTTTTCACAGTGATCACACTATTTTCATTATGGCTTAAAAATTCATTCCAGAAAGGCAACCAGAAGAAATGGACAATGCAATAAGTGTATGTGGCTATACATAGATCTGTAAATAAAGTTGTCCAAGTATTCCACAAACTGTCTCTCTGTCATTAGTTACTCATACCATTCTACCTAAGATATAAAGAATGACCGAATACATTAACCATTCAAATGGATTATCTGATTATTATGTGTTTCCGTTTCCGTTCCGTTCCTGAGACCTTAGCTGAAACCCAAATAATTAAAATCAACTTCCATTGAAAAGTCGCCGTCAAAATTCTAAGAATTCTTATTTGAAAACTGCTCAGACCCCATGTACAAAGAAAAAAATAAGAAATCTGAAATCCTTAGTTCAAGTTCACTACCTTCACTTCACGACGTGAAATCTTTCCATTAAATCAATTAATTGTGCGGTACTCCAATTTGAGATTAAATAGTCGCATGAAAAATATTGTGTCAACTATTTTACTGCTGGGTAATGATACAGCATTATGCAAATATCGAAATATTTCACTACTTGCATAAAAAGCGGTTTGGTATTGTACGCTCTTTGACTTTCAGTTCAAAGTGAACGAAGATTTCACAAGCAAAAGTGACCGTTAGTAAAGAGGGAAATTTCTTTTAAAAAACTGGGAAAAGAATACCGCGACGTAGCTATGAATTTCGCCTATTTCTTTGAAATAAATTTCTCCAATACTCGCTTAAACTTCACGCGTTTACTAAACCACCACAATAGATGTATCATTGTACATACATACGGCTAGAGAGAAGCTTCTGCTTCGTCTCTTTCATCATTTATCAACAAGCTCGTACATATTTGTAAGTCTGCTGCAGCTGGTATGATTTTCTCCTAAGCTTTCTTAAAATCGCCAACAAGTGTGGCAAGTGGCTGCGGATGAGTCGTCAGTCGACGTAGTATGAGCACTTCGATCCATTCGCCAATTTCGTAGGATGCCGCTTTTGGCCAATTCAGTTTGAATTGTTGTTGTGTTGTTTTGAGTCTTGATTGAGGCATGTTGGCAGCTGTTGGCGTTAAATGTTCCCACATTAGCTGCCTGACGTTCGCCGTTTGCTGTCTCTCGTTTTTTGCCTGCTATAAATGCCTGCTTCTTGTTGTTACTGAATTGCTTTCTTAAATCCATTGTTTGCTTTTGTTGCATAAAGGAAGTGAGGAGCAGCTGTTGTGCCTGTGTGCAGTTTCCTCGGTGATACAAAAGCGCGATAAAGTAAACAACAAACAGTGATTTTAGAAGCAAAAACAATTCGATAGCAGACCGCGTCAACAATGCTGCCACTTAGCTGTTGCAAGTAAGGAATTTGTAGCAGTGCCATGCTTTCTTTTCTGCGAATTTTCAACAGCTTCGCCGTTTTCGTTTGATTTTTCGCAATGCCATATATATATAATATCCATATACAAACACATATTTATAAGAAACGCTTTAGCGGTAGATACTTGTTAGAGTTGTTTTGTAACATTTTTTATACTATCCTCTTCATTTTCGTTTCATATCTATTTTTTATTTCTTATTTTTAACCAGCTACTCTTCTCTGAATATCTGTAGTTGGGAAATGTAATTACTAATATGTCTATATGTGGGTAATC
The DNA here is from genome assembly GCF_028554725.1 of Zeugodacus cucurbitae. Lineage (NCBI taxonomy): Eukaryota > Metazoa > Arthropoda > Insecta > Diptera > Tephritidae > Zeugodacus > Zeugodacus cucurbitae. The sequence continues at coordinate 15,136,209 of NC_071671.1, forward strand.
TTATGTTCGTTACAAGCAACTAATTGTTGATATTTGTTTTTGTCCTCTTATTGTTGTAAATAGATACCTGATCCTTCGTTCGCTACTAATAATTGTTTGGTGGCGTTTTAGTCTCTCCGCGTTGCTGCTTTAATTGGTAATTCTGACTTGATTGACGCCGGAGAAATTGCTAAAACCTTTGCTAAGTGAAAATTTAGAAGTATTTAATTAAATACCGCTTCACTTTGTTAATGGGATGCAGGTGGCGTTTGGGAACTTGTAAATTCTTTAAATTAAATAAATGGACAGTTAAACAGACTTGTTTACTGCCACATATTTGATACGTATTTTTCTTGTTTTACTGACAGGTAAAAACTCATATTCTTCATAGTTGTGTCTTATATTCGCAACATCAATACTATTTTCTAACTCGTAGAGCTTCAAAGTGGAACTATAATAAGAATCATAATTATGCTAGACAGTGAGAGTTCACAGTTCTTAAAACACTACATAGTCTTAATGAAACGGGTCTTATCTAACCAACAAACCAAACATAAAGAAAGACACGGGAATTTATTGTTTTTTAATATATATTCATTTCATATTCAACTCTCATTTCAAAACAGTATTTCTTACCCACAATTAAGAATATATAGACCTCCTTGTCAACGTCTGCCTTCATACCGAAAGTATTGATTATGTTGTCAGATATATTGATAAAATTAGGTCGTTATTATTTTCTGACAACAATTTGATTTACAATTGAAAATGGATAAAATGTGTTCAGTACTTCCCCTAGACCCTTTTTACTTAACATGATGAATTTCAGACCTCAAATTACGTCAAATCGACGCAAGGATCACCCCAGGCTTTGTATTTTATATAGCGATCAATATGTATGATATTATAGCGAGATTTAGTGGACATCAGTTTTATAAAGTAAAGTCGGTCCGGACTTTGGTCCAAATTCTAGAACCTTAATATCTTTCCTCATCTTTTTTTTACTTCTTGATGCAAATTAATTTATAAAATATTTGATCGACATGAAGTGAGCAAGTTAGTTGAAACAAAATGGGGTTTATTATTGAAAGTGCGTGAAATCGACCCCTATTTTCTGTTAAACCCCAGATTTTTATCTTCTGGATGATTAAATTTATTCACAACTTCGAATAACGAATGTTGACTTATACAATTTGATTTTACAGTTCTGAGAAATGGCGGGAGTGTATATTTTTGGGAGCTTATTTTTTTATTTTTAAGTTCTCACAAGCTTACTTCCGGTAATTCACAAGTTGGCTGTGGTTTTCATTTGTAAGATAAAAGATATTTAATTTTTTTTTGTTTTATAATGTTTTTTTTTTCTTAACTAGGCGTGAAAGAGGATAATATATGTACTTATATACTCTTTACAGCATATATATTCACAACTAAAAAGTAAAACAGATTTAATCGTCGCTGATTGAGAAGATGGCACTGATATATATAAAAAATTCTTAAGTCAATTAAATAAATAAATGTATATTTATATAATATACGAGTATGTATAGCTTTTAGTCAGTATAACTCCTCGATTTATAAGAGCATAATTTTGTTTTATTTTAGCAAATTATAATGACAAGTCACGTCCAGGGGTCTTGTAATTACTTACAACAGCACCACATATTCTCTGCGCGCCGAAATGTATGCAACAATTTGTATAAATACTTTGGTATAAAAATTCATGTGAGAGAGAAAGATATTAGAGACGTGTGAAGTTGAGTCACACAGACTCTTTCAACCCAAACACATTTAATTTTAAATTCTATAATATCTTATCAGGTTTTTGATTTGAGTGGGTCTTCTAAAGATGTGAGATTAGTTCAAAGTTGTTTATATGTTTGTTTATTTATATTATATATATATGCTTTATTGACTCCAGTTTCCGTTTATGATGTGAAAATTTCTTCAAGAACGTTTAAAAGCATATACAGTGGAACCAGTTAGAGAGACTTCGAGTTATAGAATTTTCATTAAATCATATAATATTTCAAAAAGCTGTAAAATATGGATTTATCCACAGTTTTATTTATTTATTTCGCATAAAGTTTTATGTACATCCGTTAAAAAATGTTTTCTTTAATTTTGTTTGTTGCAGTTTGCTATTGTTTGGCTCTTGACGTTTGTATCTCATGTCTTTGTTACACGATTTATGAAATCTATAAGTGTAATATCATATTTTTTGTTTGCCTCCATACGAATATGGGGACTCCTTTAAAATTGTTTCTTGATAGTAAAATTTTAAATTTTGTATTATGCTCTTGTCGAAAAATTCTATTTATGGAAGAAATTTTCCAGTTCAAAAGTTCGAGTTATGGAGAACTTCGAGTAAAGGAAGTTTTAGTTATGGAAGAAAATTTGTATGAAATTTGAATTCTAAATGCTATTGCCCATTCAAAAGTTTGAGTTATTGAGATCTTCGAGTTATAGAAGTTCGAGTTATGGAAGTTCCACTGAAATTAATTTTGGATAATCAACTCCCACGCTAAGAATAATCTGCCAGGTTACTAATTCATTGTAGTTTCGCATAGAATTCGAAAACATAGATATTACAGTTCGTATAAAAAAGAAAAACAATACTAACATTCAACAATAGTCAAAAATCTGTTCCAATGAAATAATTTGGATTCTTTTTCGGGCACTATCGATGGCATTCCTATTCAAATTAATCACTGAAGCGTATATCTTGAGCTGGCAGTGTGTACACACTCACATACACATAGACTTAGCTACTGTGAATAGGTTGGAATCTACATGCAATATACTCGTACCCATTAATTATGTGCGACAATGTTGTTATTGTTATTGCTGTTGTTAGACTACAGACAGTGGCTCCACATAGTAATTAACGATGTACATATACATAATTAATCAATTCATCCACAACAACAGTGTAAATATAAAATAATAATATGTATACATGTGTCTATATGTATGTATATCTCCCAGCTAAGTATTTATTGCTGCTGCCTTATAGCAGCGCACTAAACAATACCAACAATAATTACAATAAAATATGTTAATTATGTGTTGGCACGGACACATGGCCATCGGTTGAGCACTTAATGCTCACAACCATAAATATTCATCCACTGACTGTGTAAAAACACAAAACCGCGGTAAACAAACGCAGTTCCATAAAAGAATTAGGACAACAAGCGAAGTATTGAATTTCCATGATAGCTTTCTGCACTTATTTCCAGTTAAATTTAAAAGTATGTATTTTTATTCAATTGAAAATCGTAGAAGCATTTGTTAGAAGAAAACAGTGCTTGATTGTGTCATCAACTTACTTTCTCCGATCAATAGTCCCAAAATACGTAATTTTTAACTAGTCCAAATAAGATACTCAGGTTCATGCAAATGAACTTCTGAGACTGCTCGCAAAAGGTTGCCATATTTTACATAAGAAGTAATAAAATTAAATAAAAAATTAAAACAAAACTGTGATTAAAATAATCAATTATTGATTAGAAAATGTCTCAACACCTTTGCATTTTCAAGGTACCTAGATCTGCACTCATTAAATGTGTTGTGTAAATTTAAAATTCCCATTTACAACTTCTGGTAATTTATTTGTTTAATTCTTTGCGGTTCGACGCATTTCAGAGCGCCAACCATTAATTAAATGCATAACTTACCATCCAATTATGCTGGTCAGGCATTTACGTCAACCATATTTTTATGCCTAGCCTGTCGCAGTCAGTCCACTAATTACACTCTTAACTGGCAAAATAACAGCTGATCCTTTAACAATGCTTTTCGCAGCTGTGCGATTGTAGCATAATTTAATTAAGATGCCAACTTTTTTATGGAAATATTTCATTTATTCTTTATTTTATTTACGGTTATTTAAAAAATGTGTGGCAAGTGACATCGGCGTCCATGTTGCGATATATTTATTATAATTGATTATTGTTGATATTATGAATTTTTTATGAAACTACTTCGATTCTTCCATTTTATTTTATAATTTGTTTTTATTTTCGTTATTTTATTTGGTCACATTTTTTATTTAATTTTTCTTTCACTTTTTGGTTTAATGATTTACTGAATGCATTTTCACGCATATTAATCATGCAATTATTGATATTTTATGGCGTCAGAATGATTTGCTTTTTATATTTTTTTACTTTAATTTTTTATAACCATGCAATAAATATATATTATATTTATAATTCCAATAAATAAATTTAGTGGAATTTTAAATATAGCATTGCTTTGTCCTCGAATTTTACATTTTTATTTAAACTTTTTCCGGTATGATTTTCTAAAGATCAGCATTTGAAACATCTTTATGGATAAAATGGCACAGTCTCCCCATTGGTGAAGTTAAATTTGAGTTTTGCTTAAATCATGCTTCCAAATCTAGTGATTAAGATGACGATCTTCTGCGAGATTTACGTTATTTGTCGGTTTTGCGCACAAACCGCTCTCCTTTGATTTCAAATTTATTATGTATATTCCTTTCATTTTCAACTTTTCCCGCCCATCTGAAACAATTCTCACACTCTTCTCTTATCTCTGGAGATCCAACGAGAACAAACCTGTTTTACGGCCAGGTGTTCATGCAATATCGAATGTTTGCTGGTGGGAGAAATACATAGGCATGCCTCTATCTGAAAGTATGTTACATGACGGTCTTGCATTATCAGTTCACGTACGGAATTGTCTTTGAGCGAGCGTCGGCCACGATTGAATTCGCCCTCGTATTTGACCCTAGGAAGTATATGTAGATAAACTTGTGGGGAAATATCAGCAACTTGTTTAAAAAAAATCCTTATATTGCCAATATTTTTTACTAACAAAATCCTCATTATCTTGTTCATACAGACTACTAATTAAACAATAATTAAGACAATATCAGATCCCCATAATGATTTTCAATTTATTATATAACATAGTAGTTAAGCTAAATTTAGTACATACAATTAATTAAAAATTTACTTCCACCAATTAGTATATTGCAAAATGGTCTTAGGTGTTTTCAATTGAACTGTGTGTGAATACTATATATGTTGACTCAATTTACGTACAAATTACCTCCAATAATATCTCTCTGAATAAAGAACGATTAAAAATTAGTGGTTCATAGCAAGGCTCATAAGTGACGGCAACATATTTTCTAACGGTATTAACTATTTTTAATAATTTGTTTCCCCAAAATTTCCTACCGGTTGTAAATACAGTCTTTATCTATAAAATACACATATATTTCGTCAATTAATATTAACACTTCGCTTATCACCGAACGTGTCAAACGTTGAATGGTAAATCAATTTGGGAAACAAAAACCGAAGAACAAGAACCTTATTAGACTCATCGTCATCTATCTAAATGTGTGTGATTGGCGTTAATTGCATACATGTTTTCGCTAAAAGCAGTAATTTGAACTTATGGCTTATCTGCACACCAATTTGGAGTACTTCCGTAAGCGGAACTCATTAATAAAACTAAAGGTGTGACTAATTAATACTGATTTTATGGTTCGCCAATTTTTGGGTAAATAAAAGTCAATCAAACAGAGCGCTAGAGCACTTATACTTGTTTGTGGAGTTAATAGATATGATTAGAAGTATTATGTGAGTTGTAAATATAAGTATGGTAATGAGACTATGGTTTTTTGATTGAATCAAAGCGTTCTTCTTACCTTCACTCTCTCTCGACAGTTTTTATGTTTTTCTTCTTATTTTTACTTAAACTATATACATATAATCTACTCTTCTCCACAAATGCAGTTTCAATGCCGTCCTTATTTCTTTCTATTAATGCTTTATTTTTCCATTTATTTGCCTAGCTATAGCCTTTGTCTATATTAAGTAATAACATTATATCGCTAGTTTTCCGCTTTGCCAAACACTACACACGCTATGCCCCGCGGCAGATGAAAAGCATTCGTCTGTTCACTCAGAAACTCAGCCTCACATCCCGAGCAACCTCGATGCTCTTCGCACAATTATGCCCAGCTATCGGTTGATCAATTTAGCATAGCTATTCAATTCGCCTTTATGGTTTCACCAGACAGCCGCTTCAATGATCTTCCTTCAAACATTTACGCGCAACACCTCAGGGAAGTTAGCAAAAACTGAAACTGAACAACAACAGCAAAAACAAATCCCTTTTCAACAGTTTGTTGCAACACCTTTGTAACAACTCTCCACATCACGCTTGTCAGTCGCATAGATTTTACAGTTTGTGTTTTTTGTTTGTCGTGTTCTCGGTTGCGCTTCGCTTAATTTCAGTTTTTTCACCAACTAAACTATCCACGTGTATTAGCCATTAGCTATTAGCCATTGCACTTGACTGCAATTGAGTTTGGTGATCACACCAATCGAACAAAAAGTCTATGTGAGTACGTTCTGTATAACATAGCATAGCATTACAGCAACAAAAAGGCGTAGAGTAGAATAAATGGCAAATATTAAAGCTGCATATCTAAGTATATGTCTGTATGTATGTAAGTACAAGTACTAATCAACAGATTGCGATTTTCTTAGCACAGCTCTTTGTACTTTTTTACTCTCTTAAGCTTGCATGCGGGTTTATATACATATGTACATACCAAAGTGCATTTGAAAATAGCTGGTTTCGCTTCCCGTGGTTGACCGCCAATAACCGGTTTGTTTGTCTGTTGACTTTTTTCATTGAATTCAAATGCTTATTTACTGTAAGTATCTAAGCATTGTGCGCAAATGCATATGCCAATGATTTGAAAGTTTCTAAAAAGGTAAAACAAAAAGATGCAATTTTTTCATACACTGAAAACAAGTTTTTATATTTATTATTATTAAATTAAATTTAAGAAATTGATGTTTGTTTAAAAAAAAAACCCTTTAAAACGAATCACAGTGGGCCAGAAGGTAGGCAAAAGCGGCCAAAACTCGACTATTTTTTTTAAATTTTTGTTTTGTTTATGGTAATCTACACATATCAAAGTAGATTTTAGCTAATTTCTGTTACATTTAATAAAATATTTTTAACTCCGCAGTACTTTGAATTTCAATTCGACAGTAAAATTTGATTACGTTTTTTGCGCAAAATAATGAATATAGTTTAAAATTGATAAATATTTCATAAAATTTCGAATTAGTTTCTTAGTCTGTATGGAAAAAGAAGTAAGTTGCAAGAAAAAAATATTTAAAAAATTTATATATAAAGCATAATACACAAGATTGTTATTCACCGGTGCATATTATTTTTCGACTATGCTCGCAGCCGAATGCAGATTCCCCGAGATTCCCCTGTATATAAAAAAGTCCGAGGTTTTAATCGATTCATGTTTTCATATACTTTAAGTTTATCCTGCCCACTTTTGCCCGTTTTCACTTTTCAATTAGAAATATTGCAAACAAGTCGCGTGCGCGCACTTAACATTTTTCGACACTCATATATAGGCTCGATACTGGCTTGTGGTAACATATATTTACGTATAGTCAATTTTCGACTGACAAAATTAATATTTGGTCTTTCGATGCATTGTGTTCAGTAATATTTATATGCTACGAACAGATAGATGGCGCCATCGTCGGTTTCCAGTTGAATTACTTGAAAAACATGTCTTTTCGAATATATATATATATATATATATATTTGGCGTAGGAACCGCTTTAAGCGATTATAGCCGAATCCACCAGAGCGCGCCACTCATTCCTCCTTTTTGCTTTTTGGCGCCAATTGGAAACACCAAGTGAAGCCAGGTCACTTTGCACTTGGTCTTTCCACCGGAGTGGAGGTCGTCCTCTTCCGCGGCTTCCTCCAGCGGGTACTGCATCGAATACTTTCAGAGCTGGAGTGTTTTCTTCCATCCGTACAACATGACCTAGCCAGCGTAGCCGCTGTCTTTTTATTCGCTGAACTATGTCAATGTCGTCGTATAAATCGTACAGCTCATCGTTCCATCGCCTGCGGTATTCGCCGTTGCCAATGTTTAGAGGACCAAAAATCTTGCGCAAAACCTTTCTCTCGAAAACCCCAAGAGTCGTCTCATCGGATGTTGTCATCGTCCACGCTTCAGCGCCATACATCAGGACGGGAATAATGAGCGACTTATAGAGTTTGATTTTGGTTCGTCGAGAGAGGACTTTACTTTTCAATTGCCTACTCAGTCCAAAGTAGCACCTGTTGGCAAGAGTGATTCTGCGTTGGATTTCAAGGCTGACATTGTTGGTGTTGTTAATGCTGGTTCCCAGATAAACGAAATTATCTACAACTTCAAAGTTATGACTGTCAACAGTGACGTGGGAGCCAAGACGCGAGTGCGCTGACTGTTTGTTTGATGACAGGAGATATTTCGTCTTGTCCTCATTCACCACCAGACCCATACGCTTCGCTTCTTTATCTAGTCTGGAAAACGCAGAACAAACGGCGCGGTTGTTGCTTCCGATGATATCAATATCATCGGCATACGCCAGGAGCTGTACACTCTTGTAGAAGATTGTACCCTCTCTATTTAGTTCTGCAGCTCGTATTATTTTTTCCAGCAATAGATTGAAGAAGTCGCACGATAGTGAGTCACCCTGTCTGAAGCCTCGTTTGGTATCGAACGGCTCGGAGAGGTCCTTCCCGATCCTGACGGAGCTTTTGGTGTTGCTCAACGTCAGCTTACATAGCCGTATTAGTTTTGCAGGGATACCAAATTCAGACATCGCGGCATAAAGGCAGCTCCTTTTCGTGCTATCGAAGGCAGCTTTAAAATCGATAAAAAGATGGTGAGTATCGATTCTTCTCTCTCGGGTCTTTTCCAAGATTTGGCGCATGGTGAATATCTGGTCCATTGTGGATTTTCCAGGTCTAAAGCCACACTGATAAGGTCCAATCAGTTCGTTGACGGTGGGCTTTAGTCTTTCACACAATACGCTCGACAAAACCTTATATGCGATATTGAGGAGACTTATACCACGGTAGTTGGCGCAGATTGTGGGGTCTCCCTTCTTATGGATTGGGCAGAGCACACTAAGATTCCAATCGTCAGGCATGCTTTCTTCCGACCATATTCTACAAAGAAGCTGATGCATGCACCTTATCAGTTCTTCGCCGCCGTATTTGAATAGCTCGGCCGGTAATCCATCGGCCCCCGCCGCTTTGTTGTTCTTCAAGCGGGTAATTGCTATTCGAATTTCTTCATGGTCGGGTAATGGAACATCTATTCCATCGTCATCGATTGGGGAATCGGGTTCGCCATCTCCTGGTGTTGTACTTTCACTGCCATTGAGCAGGTCGGAGAAGTGTTCCCTCCATAATCCCAGTGTGCTCTGGACATCCGCTACCAGATTACCTTCTCGGTCCCTACATGATAATGCTCCGGTCTTGAAACCTTCTGTTAATCGCCTCATCTTTTCATAAAATTTTCGAGCATTACCCATGTCGGCCAGCTTTTCAAGCTTTTCATACTCACGCATTTCGGCCTCTTTCTTTTTACGTCTGCAAATGCGTCTCGCTTCCCTCTTCAGTTCTCGATATCTATCCCACCCCGAACGTGTTGTGGTCGATCGCAACGTTGCGAGGTAGGCAGTCTGTTTTCTCTCCACTGCGGAACGACAATTCTCATCGTACCAACTGGTTTTTTGGCGTTGCCGTAGACCAATTGTTTCGGCTGCAGCGGTATGCAATGAGTTTGAGATGCCGTTCCACAGCTCCCTTATATCGAGATGCTGATGAGTGCTCTCAGAGAGCAGGAGTGCAAGTCGAGTAGAAAATCGTTCGGCTGTCGGTTGTGATTGCAGCTTTTCGACGGCGAACCTTCCTTGTGTTTGTTGACGGGCGTTCTTTGCTGCACAGAGGCGAGTGCGTATCTTTGCTGCTACTAGATAATGGTCCGAGTCAATGTTTGGTCCTCGGAGCGTACGCACGTCTAAAACACTGGAGACATGTCTTCCGTCTATCACAACGTGATCGATTTGGTTGCGCGTGTTTCGATCAGGGGACAGCCACGTTGCTTGATGAATTTTTTTATGCTGGAATCTGGTACTACAGACAACCATATTTCGGGCCCCAGCGAAGTCGATCAGCCTCAGGCCGTTTGGCGATGTTTCGTCATGGAGGCTGAATTTTCCGACTGTTGTGCCAAAGACACCTTCTTTACCCACCCTGGCGTTAAAATCGCCAAGCACGATTTTGACATCGTGGCGGGGGCAGCGCTCATAGGTGCGTTCTAGGCGCTCATAGAAAGCGTCTTTGGTCACATCGTCCTTCTCTTCCGTTGGGGCGTGGGCGCAAATCAGCGATATGTTGAAGAACCTCGCTTTTATGCGGATTGTGGCTAGACGTTCATTCACCGGGGTGAATGCCAGGACTCGGCGACGGAGTCTCTCTCCCACCACAAATCCAACACCAAATTTGCGCTCCTTTATATGGCCGCTGTAGTAGATGTCACAAGGACCCACCTTCTTCCGTCCTTGTCCCGTCCATCGCACTTCTTGGACGGCGGTGATGTCAGCCTTTAGTTGTATGAGGACATCAACCAGCTGGGCAGAGGCACCTTCCCAATTAAGAGTCCGGACATTCCAGGTGCATGCCCTCAAATCATGATCCTTAGTACGTTTGCAGGGGTCGTCATCAAAAGGGGGGTTTCTCATCCGAGGCTCGGTGTTTGTTTTCATTGGGGAGATTTTTTTATGTGGTGGGTCCCAAGCCCTACGCACAACCGCACAAGCGGGCTTCGCCTTCTCACTTTAGCTCGCCTCCAAACGGATGTCTGTTAGCTACCCAGGGGATACTTGGTCTAAAACCGGAAGTCGTGAGCTGCTTGAGTCATATGCAAAAGAATCGTTCCTGGCCACTCCCAAGTGAATGGCAATCAGAAACTTTCCTCACTTGCGTGAACTTCTACATATGACCCCATCCCCCCCATTCTTTTCGAATATACTAATCATATATTCGGCTTATGTTGTTTGAAAAAATAAAATCTAAAATACTTATATTCAAATTTAATCATTTAAAAAAAGGTAAAACTGTAATACTTAAAATGGCGGAGTTTACAAAGAAAGAGATTCTTCAAAAGCTTGATGAATTAGGCAATATAAAATTAGTAGGTGAGAATGTTAACAAAATGAATCTTAATCTTTCTGGTGTAAGAGCTATTTCGACTCTAAAATGTAAGGGCAATTTGAAAATACAGGCAGCTAAATGAATGAAAACCCGATTTAATTAAACAATAAAGACTGGCTTAATTCTTTATTTTGTATTCCTAAAGTAATTACTACAACTTCGATTACAACTAATGAAGGCGATAAAAGTATCACAAATCACGAAGATTATTCAATATTAGACGAAATTGAATTGACGGATGAAGAATATGACTAAATGTGTTTCTTCTATTTTTTCAAAGTGAGAGGCGAGGGGACTCAAACCAAAAAGCACCCCGAATTTTAAAATTTCGTTTCTTAAAAATCGTATTTATTTCGTGAGAGGCAAGGGGATTCACCAAAAAGCACCCCATGTAAATAAATGTTTCAATTATATTATTTTACAAATTATTATTATTTGATAAGCCATATTGGATCCGTAATTTTGAATTTTTAGAAACTAACTTCAGATTAGTAATCAGCGACCCCGAAAACCCCCTTGTAACTATTTTCAGACGAATACGTTAAGTTTTTTCAAAAGTCGTCCGCCATGTTAGATCCGCCATTTTGAATTTTGGAAAAATAATACCGGATTCGTGTTCAGCGACCCCAAAAACCCAAGACTAACGATTTTCGAGCGAATCCAATGAATTTTTAATTTTTCGTCCGCCATATTGGATCCGCCATTTTGAATTTTTAAAAACATACTTCAGATTCGTAATCAGCGACCCCGAAAACCCCCGAGTAAGGATTTTCGAACGAATTTGATAAATTTTTTAGTTTTGGCCGCTTTTGCCTACCTTCTGGCCCACTGTGCGAATGGAGAAATTTAGGATAATTTCGTAAGTGTTTTTCAAATTTCTTAATTAAGTCAATATACCAATCAGTTTTGTTAATTGTCTTAATTTAATAATTGACTAAATTAAGTAACTTTGAATTCTAGTTTCTGTAAATTAATACCTAGTTAATTTTCAATTACCATACGCTGCTGTAATTTACTAATTACACAATTAGTATTTAAATGTCATTAAATTTACATGAATGTCCTCCTTGAATGACTAACTAATTGCACACTAATTAAATCATGTTCGAGCAGTTTTAATTGCATAGTTAAAAGAATGTCAACAATGTATTTATAAATTATTTCTGACAGTGTCAAACCCGTTTATTACTAACTATTCGCTGTTCTCTCCATATATATCTAATTTCCATCTGGTCTATGGTTAGTGTTGGATGTCAACAACTTCTTCCTTTTTATTTTGTCACAAGTTTCTGGCAAAAAATAGTAACGCATTTGAATATAAAATAGTTGCAGTTTTTACACAGAAGCTAATTGATCAATTAACCGGCCACTGTTCGATTAAAACGCTTATTAAGCTCGATTTACCATACAAAACAAAAATGTCCATTGAATTTTAATTGAATTCTAATCGACTTGAAAATGAAAGCTGATCGGTTATCGAGTAGCCGGCAGTGTGAAGGGCAAAAACTTGTATCTCAATCAAAATTTTAATTGATGTATTAATTTGGCTGTGTGAAAAGGCTATTATTGCTCAGAGCATCATTAATTATTACTACAAAATTTTTATGAAATGTGAAACTTTTGTGAAGATAGATTTGCCTTGATATATTGAACCTTAGTTAGTATCTGAAATAACTCTAAAAAAAATTGTTTCAAAATCGAGCTTTGGCAGCTTAATTTGTGACCGATTTATAGCTTTTTTCGAGCAACAGTAAAAGTTTAAAAGTTAGCATGTCATACTAACCTGAAAAGCCAAATCTTACGAAATGTTTGTTTTCCATTTCTATTCTCCTTTTTTAATAATTATTCCTCATTTTACCTTTCAATTGGGGTCGTTAACGAGGAACTAACGACATAATATATTTCTACCCTATCTTATGCTTTATTTGTTTATTCTTTATCTTTTTAATGTGTGATTGTTTCATTTTTCCAATGTCGCTTGCCACAACATCATTAATTATAACTGCAAAGAACGTGCTGCTTCTAGCCAATCTCGTTTTACCCAGCGCTATCTATGACTGTTCGGATCCCGCGACTGCTATGTAAATGTCTGATAATTATTATATATTCTGCTTTTAAACGTTCATCTGCTTTTAATTTAAACTAGTGGGTAATGACAATCATGGACAACAGTCATAATCTCTAGTTTCTTATTTTTACATTTTATTATTATTTATTATTTATTATTTAATAATAATGGATTTAATTATTAATTATAAATAATACTAAGGTTACCACCTTTTATAAATAAAAGAAAATAAATACAAATACTGTGAATGTATTCGAACTCTTACAAAATAATATAACTTTTGAATATGGTTGCCACCTGAAGAATTTAAGAGTATTACCACTTATTTGAGCAAATATTTCTTCTCTAAAACAGATCGATTGCTCGCTTTTCACTTTATATTCACTGTTATCTTTATTAAAAAAATATTTACAATTTTGCATTATTTGCCATTCACTCCCATATCAATCTCCTCATTCCACAAATATTATCACCTCGTTCCACCTATCGAACGCGTTCACTAATTTATTTAGTCACTAATATGTTAATTAAAAACATTCTCATGCCAGTTAATTATCACTACAACAACACCAACGCTTTGCCATTATTGACGCACTCTCACTCACTCTCTCGGTCCATATTCGACCCACTCGGACACAACTAAATAAAACATAGCGCGTATCATCAATAATCTCAGCGCAACGATAATCTAAGCAATTAAATATGTCAGAGGACAAGATAAAACAAAGCGACAAACTAAATAAATGTAATATGGGGAAAGAATCTGAATATCCTATATACACTATTTTGCACTTTTGCTGCTCAATCAGCTGTCACGGTGTAATTTATATTTGTTAATCGCAGCTGTCAAATCGGTTAATGAATATAAGTACGGGTGGAAATGAAAGTTGCAGGAAGAAAGTATTCATGAGGGGAATGGTGATGGAAAACCGATAAATTAGTTATTTACTTTCTGGTGTTTTGTCAACTTGTGGAAGTGAGTTAGGGTTTTGGGTTGCGAAAACTTGTTTATCTATTTGACTTACTTCTTTTTGCTTTGACTATGCAATTTTTTCATTTTACGATTATTGAATGACTTAATGGTCAGCACTCTACAGCGGAAAGCACTCATTTTTTGTTTAGATATGAATGAGTTCTCGGAACATTAAGCGATTGAACACGTGGGAGCCACACTGCTAAGAGTCTCATAATGGACATTTTGTTCGAAGCTTTGTTCTGTCCAATACTACATTAGAAAAGCTGTTATGCAGTGGCCACAGAGTCAATTTTTCTATAACAATCCATTTTGAAAACAGAATTTTCACTTCAAATATCAGTAGCATTTTAAATATAATTTTAAATGAATATTATTGTCGGATGGTTTATATAATTTTGCCATTTGTTGGAAATTTTCAGAGTAAAAAATAAATATAGAGAGATACTAAATATTGAAAATATTTAAGAAATTTTATAAATTAATTTAATTTTAGGAATAGTAATTCAACATTCAACCCAATCGATTGTAACATACTCCACTTTTGTTTAACTCAATCATTTTCTCTTTTATTTTGCAGATAAACGAAAACAACAACAGTACATACAACAAATGAAAAAAACCAAGCAAAAATGTTGAAATTAAGATAAAATAATTTGGTGAAAAGCACTAAGGAAAGGACATAAAAGTAAACAAAAGACAAGAGTCTTTTTACAGCACGAGTGTGTGAATGTTTCGGAGCAGAGAGAGCGGGAAAGTGATGAAGGAAAATTGAAGGCGACAAGCACACACATGCATACATATGTACTTATGCGATGAACCAAGAACGACAATATGGTTAAGGTCAACACAATAAAATCACAACAGAAAAGGAACAAATAAAAGTGAATGTTGAATAAATAACAAAACCGACGACAGCATAACAGTGAAAAGACAATAAATACAAATAAAGAACGAAGAAGCAAAACAGAGTCAGAAAAGACCTTGAAGTTGGTGATTTTTGTCCATATTTTGAGTTAGAAAGCAACCGTGAAGGACGAACGAAGAAGAAGAAAAACAAGAGGAGTGAATAATAAAGTGAATAATATCTGAGTGTGAAGGAATAGTTGAATGCGAACAGGACAAGGTAAATACAGTGAATGTCATTGACGTGGAAAACTACAAACGTAAACACGTAGAAGACACAAAGCTGGAATTGAAAAACAAAATACACTAAAACTTGTTCATTGGCAATTTTTGTGTATTTCCTACTAAAGGTCTTCAGAAAAAAATATCAATTGCATTAAAATTAAAAAAAAATATAAATTTTTGAAGCATATCTCCAAGCGCGAACTGCTGTAATAATTTCCAGTAAAGGCTCAAAGGCATTTCAGTTAAAAAATGTATATATCATTGATCAGCGCTTAATAAAACAATAACAACTGCACAATAGCGATAACAGCAAACATTGTCTCACTTGCCAAGCCAAACAACGACGATAGGCGCCCAAAATTATGCTAACTAATTGCGCAAGTAAATAAACAAACAACTATAAACAAGTAAACGCAACGACAACCGCGCTAAGACTGTGAAGCGACGCGAAGGAAAATAGCAATGACTCATTTTGAATGTAAAAATAGAAAACGAGAGCAGTTGCAAGAGCGTGCTAGCCATAGGGTCAATGCATTTTAATGAAATATTGCCAATAACGAGGCGCACAACATTGAAATACATCAAATTCTAGTCAACGGCTCAGAGAGCGCTAACAGCACTACAAAAACACTATCACAACAAAAACGAAAAACTTAGACACAATACACACAAGCACAAGAAATGGCGTTCATTTGGCGTCGACGCTCTGCGTCCATTGTGAACATCGTTGCCATGCTCACCGCCATCTGTTCACAGTGGCGTTCTTCCTATACCACGATGACTCTTCACAAGGTGGCAGCAGCAAATGGAACTGCATGCAAGAGCGGTATCAAAAAGGTTCCCGAAGAGGATGGTGAGTTCACTAGCGTTTTCTTCATTATTCAAAAGTACATATATACAGTTAATATATATATATACATATATTTATTTTATACTTTGTTAGCGCTTCATTTTTGCTGCGTCTCACTGTTTTGTACTTTGCCCTGAACGTGCAACATTTGCGCGTCTTAATTTGATGGCGGTGCTATCTGTTTGTTGAAGTAGTCAGCTCATCAAATTAATTAGCCTATATACATATACACGCATATTCTAATTTACTTTATAAGCCATTAGGCATTGTGTTAATTCCTGCCGATTGCATTGATTTTGCGGTGTTTGCTGATGTTTCCCAAAGTACAGTGCTTTGTTCTTGTGGTTAGTGGTCATAAAACGATAAGGCTGGTAATGTAAATGGCAACACAATGTAGCATGGAATATTTTTTTTGCAGCAAAATGGATGTTTTATTAAACTAATTATATTGTGAATATTTAGGAACAAATTTGGTTTTTACCTAATCAAAACTATACGCTTAAGGGGAAAATATCGCATTAAATAAGCCTGGGGACTTAATTATCCACCAAAATTTTGTTTGCGTAACAGTTGCTTTTCATTTCTTCACTTAGCATGACGGGTCATACTTTCAATTTAAATTTTGTTACATTCTCCAAAGATCCCATTGAGTTTTACATTATTCAATAATTATTTCTTATAGCGACTTAATCATAAAAACTTTTAATTAGGGTCCGAAAGAATAAAACTGCTTTCTGCTGATTGGCAAAAGCACTAAGCAACTATATAGCACCTGGTATTTGGATAGCGATCTGTTCAAACTATTGACGCTCAGAGGTAGTAGAATATATTGTTAGACATGCAAAGCACAGCATGTGGCATGCCATATAAAAAAAAAATATTTGAATTAGTGCATTGTCAGAGGAAGTACCCAACACTTTAGACACGCAACAAGAAACTACTATTCTTATGAATGATTCTGTATGTAATCCAATGCGTGTTTACTTACATGCATACAGGCATTTGTTTAATTTCAACAGTGCTAGCTGCAACGTCTTCCCTATTTGCACAACCACTCAAGCCAGCAACGGTGCAACGATATATCCACTCAGCTATACATTATACACCTACGAATCGTTCGTATCGTTCTTTACTACATCCGTCAATTGCCCGCGAATGCTTGTCTTCCACAATTCATCTGTCGGCTGGCGTTTAAGGTTTTATCATTGTTGGTAAACGATTAAAGCGCGATTTAAATGCGCCCTCAGCTTAAATTGCCCTGCCACGCACTTGAGTAACTCCTCGCGGCGGTACTTGGTTGGCAATGATGTGGCAGTGAAGTGCAAAATGATTGCTGTTGTTGTTGCTGGCATGCATGTAATGTTGCAAATCACTAAACGCATAAGAGCAGGTATACAACCACAATACTATATTCTTATTGCCAACTGTTGCTTGTTACTTGTACTCAAAGGGATGGTTGTTGTTTTTGTTTTCTATATATTCTTTCTGCATTTTCATTTATTTGTGGTTGTAACTTTTAATTTGACTACGCGTTTTTATTGTTATTGTTGTTGTCTATGCGTTGTCAATGCATTCGCAAGATACTGATTTACAAGCGTTTACAGCCGACACAAGCAATTACGCAGATAAATGATTTTGAGAATCCGTTTTTAAATAGTTTCTTGCGCATTCTACTCCTTAATTACGTTTTGTTTTTAGAGAGCTTGCGTTTAGGTACCACTCTAAGTATTTTTAGTACAACGAAGATTTTTTTTTTTTTCAATATTTCCTTATTTATTGAATCTGCTTGTTTTTAAGCCTAACAACAAGTTATAAAATCTTAAATCTATTTAAAAGCTAGACAAGCTCAACCAAGTGATTGAGCTGTATTGGTGAAACGTTGCTCTTTAGTACGCAGGCATATCCCTTCTTTTTAGGCGTGTTTGATCGCAGGAATGTACTAAAGCATTAGCCAATGGGTTTGGGTGATCTCGGAGTTTAGATATATATTTCAATCTGCTGTCCTCTACTTCTTTCTTTACCATAGGGATACCAAGATCTTTATGGATATTTTCATTGCGCATGTACCATGGTGAGCACGTGATTGATCTAAGCATTTTCGATTGGAACCTTTGTATTATATCAATATTAGTTGCACAGGTCGTACCCCACAGTTGAATGCCATACATCCAAATCGGCTTTATAACCGCATTGTATAAAAGCACTTTGTTGTCTAAGCTAAGTTTAGTGTTTTTATTTAAAAGCCAATTTAAATTTGCAGCTCTTATCTTCATGCACGTTATTTTACTAGATATATGTTTTCTCCACGTAAGCCTTCTATCTAGGTGAATACCGACAGAACTTAAGTGGTTCGCCAATATTCTTGATGCTATAATGGGGCATTTGTTACGACTCACTAAAGCTGTGTCATCCGCAAAAGTTGATGTCAAAACATTATTAGCAGTTGGAAGATCAGCTGTATATATGATGTATAGAGTTGGGCCTAAAACACTGCCCTGTGGTACTCCAGCCCTTATTGAACGTTCATTAGATATAAAATCACCTACTTTTACAGCAAATTTTCTATTTTTTAAATAGGACTCCAAGGTTTTATGCAATTGGAAAGGTAAAATTTTTTTAATCTTATACAAAAGTCCTTCATGCCACACTTTATCAAACGCCTGAGCCACATCTGGAAATATAGCAGAACAGTACTCTCTATGCTCGAATGCCTTCCTAATTTCGTTAGTTATTCTATTTACTTGCTCTACAGTGCCATGTTGTGCACGAAAACCGAATTGGTGCGTTGGTATTACCCTATTTTCATGAAGGAAAGGAGACATCTTTGATAGTAACACTTTTTCAAATATTTTAGAAAGACAGGGTAGAAGACTGATTGGTCTGTATGAAGACGGCTGTGTCAGGTCTTTTCCCGGTTTATCTATCATGATTATCTGCGACTTCTTCCATGAAATAGGATAGTATCCGAAACTAAAAATTGCATTAAAGAGCAAGGAGAGCACTGTTGAAGCAATATTTGGTAACTCAATTAGCATTTTTGGAGTAATATTATCGTGGCCTGACGATTTTTTTGGATTAAGCTCTTTTATGATACTAACAATTTCAGTAGTTGAAGTCTTAATAGACCCAAGTGATTCGTTTGTGGATGATTGGCAACTTAAAATTGTTCTTTGGGCAATTTGATTGAAATACCATTTCTAGGTGATTTGCAAAACAATTTGCCTTATCTTCGTCACTTCGTGCCCAATTACCATTTGACTGTCTTATAGGCATGTTGGAATCTACCGGTGGCTTAAAAGACTTTTGGGCTTTCCAAAGAGAGTTTTGCTTGGTAGAATTTGGACACAGTTTCTTTATATAATTTTCAGTGCTGTATTCTTCCTCGCGTTTAAGCGCTTTTTTTAACTTACGTACAGCAGATTTCAGTTGAAGCTGAGTAGAAGGAGAGCGATGTATCTCCCATTCGCGTCTAGCTCGCCTTTTTTCGTTCACAAGCTTTTCTATTTCATTATTAGTCATGTTTCTAAAAACCTTAATTTTTCTTTTTGGTGTTGCCAAGACAGCTGCATTAGTTACTACATCATTAAATTCTTCTATACTGTTATCAATATCTCTTCCTGTATTTATTTTTAAATCTATGTTAATGTGGCTACTGATATATTTTCTATATTTCAACCAGTTTGTTTTATGAGTTGTTAGAGAAACTTTCGGCTCAACTATCATGGGCTGTTCGCATAACTTTATTAGTACAGGAGAATGATCAGAAGATAAGTCAGTACATGTATCTACTGTTATTAGCGATCTATCTATGTTTTTGACTACAGCAAAATCTATTAAGTCTGGTATTTTGTTTCTATCACTGGGCCAGTATGTCGGCTTACCAGGAGATATTATGTCAAGGTTATTGTGCTTATTTATAATAGTGTAGTACAGCTGCCGTCCTTTCGGATTAATAAGACGTGAGCCCCAGTACATGTGTTTTGCATTGTAATCTCCACCTGCTAGAAATCTTGGACCTAGCGTTCCAAAAAAGTCTTTAAATTCGCAATCTGTAATTTTAAAGCGAGGTGGACAATATATAGCAGTTAGATTAAGGTCAGCACCCCGATTTTTCAAAGATATCGTTGTAGCTTGTAACTGGGCTGTAGCATGCGGTTCTAAAGCGTGGTGGCTTAACCGATTTCTAACCAATACTGCTGTTCCACCGTGCGCCTTTCCATCTGGATGATTTGTAGCATGAAGTCTATATCCCGGTATAAAGAAATTGTTCTTATTTGTTAAATGAGTTTCTGATAGCAGCATAACATCTATGCTTTTTTCAGTCAGAAATTGTATTATCTCCAGTTTGTGTTGGTTTATACCATTGGCATTCCATAAACAAATATTTAGTATACTCATTTTTTAGATAATAAGGTCTGTAGCTTTTGATTTTGTGATTTGATTAAATCTTGGATCATGTTTTGCATGCTAGACATAAATTGTGTCATACATTGAGTAAGGTTTAGGATCATACCTCCATTAGGTGTATTTTGGGGTTGTTGCATTTGCACAACGCTGCCTTTTAGCACATTTGCATAGCTTCCTTGGATAAGACTATTCTTAGAATTACCAGGTTTCGAACTCTGGTCTGTAACTACTATATTTTCGTTACGAGGGATATTCATCATTTGGTTACGACGAGCTTGAATTTCCAGCGATAATTTTGATTTTAAGTCTTTATATACAGGGCAGCCTCTGTAGTTAGCAGTGTGATTTCCTCCACAATTACTGCATTTTTTATTTGTATCCTCTTTTTTAAGAGTACATTTTGATGTTGGGTGTAAATCACCACATACCACACAAACACTGCGTAGAGTGCAATAAGACTTGGTATGCCCATACTCTTGGCAGTTGGTGCATTGTACCGGACCATTTCTTTTATGAGGTTCTTCTACGGTAATTCTACGATGTAACAAATATTTTAAGTTGTATATTGGATGGGTTTCATTCCTTTTAATTGGGTTAGAGTTTGGCAGCAATTCGACTTTAAACATTGGCTGTGGTACCTTATTTCTATTGAAGATATTTACTACATTTTTAATTTCAAAGCCGCATTCTTCAAGGGCTTCTTTGACATCATTAGACTCTACCGAAGACTCTATGCCTTTTACAACAACAACTAGGCCTTTCGAGCTCTTCAGTTGATAAGAATAATAGTTTTTATTGTTATTTGACAAAAAATTCACTATATCCATAAAACTTTTCTCAGTGTAGGACTGTATTTTAGTTTCATCTATATTGCCTTTTTCCAAAGGCACTATATGAAAATTGTTAGTACCTACAAAGAAGATAATCTAGGCAAAAAGCTTCAAGGCTATATTTGTGTATATAAAAGCGGTTTTATCAAGTTAGAGTTCTCAAGAAGTTGCTTAACAACGTATCTGTTCTGAACCATAATATTTCTGATATAATTGATTGTTTTTGTTGTATTTAATGTTTAAATATTCTCTTATGACTTTTGTCCATCAAGCTTAATAGGCCTCCTTCTGATTATCTCTCTCACTAACATCTGTTTTGTGTCGACAGTTCTCTATCTGTATGTTCTCTATGTAGCTCAAAATATATTGGTTACATGGTTTTCAAGAAACCAAATCCCCTTTACTAACAATTACTATTTTAGAAAAAGAGATAATGTTATTTAGTCCATCTCTCATGACGTCTACTTCTATAGACGACACAGTGGTGTGGATGAATGACAGTGCCAGATGGGAGGTGTAGATATGTTTTGTATTTCCGAAAGTTTGGACGAATGATTTATGGCTTCGTAAGCTTAAAAATAGAGTCCAAACTATTCTAGAATGCAAACCGATGGACACAAACTATTATATTATGATTGTTTCCAGCGCATATTTTTAAACAACTAAACTGTCATTTCATTTAAAAGTTTTATGGGTGACAGTTAAAATAATGAAACAGTTGCAATGGTGGTCGCTTCAAAAGTTACCACTCACTCATTATCTAGTTTAGTATTAGGGATAGAAGTGAATTGTACACAATGAAATGCGACACTCACACATAATTTTTACTGCCCACAGCACGGGCTTTTGTTCTCGTCCACTGATTTCTGTCGCTAACTCATGTGGCAACAATAAAACGCATTTTCTGAAGACAGCAGCACTCACTGTCATAATTGTAAGCGTGAGCCAGTGCTGTGCGCTAATTCGCAATTGTGTGGCATGCCATATATCAAGCAGAATTATTGAATGTCGAAGCGTACTAAAATTTATGTACTATGGCCTGCCTTTGTGTGTGTGTATGTGTGTATTGAGACTACCATTTGTATTAAGTGTTGCATGCTTTTCCTATTGTTGGCGGCATTAATGAATCGCTTCGTGGGGCGAATTAAGCGCAACAAAAAGTAAAACAAAATGCAACAAAATGGCAGAAAATCTGAAATTTACCAAACTCATCGTTGCATATAATTGCTTGATAACTGATTGCGCTAAATTGCATTGCGAACGCTGATTACATCGATTGCTGGCGCCTAGGGCCAACAGAAGCAACAATTCGTTAAATCTGGTGGCGGGTCAAGAACGCAACTAAAATAGAATAGAATAAGTAGCATTGCAGAAAGTTGTTATGAAATAATAAACTGAACTCGGATCATCAAGACGAATATCAATCATTTAAATGTTTATTATAAACAATAAGATAACTCTAAAATCCATTGGCACAAGATTATCATACTGGGGACGGATCGGTACCAGATGGCGTGACTTGGCGTAAGCACTGGTTATGAGGATGCGATATCTCTTTGGAACAAATATTTGAACGGACACTATTTGTCAAAATAGTTTAGAAGAAAGCAATTTCTCTTTGCGTTTCAGCTTTCGATAGACAGGGTTTGAATCTTCTTGACTTTTTATTCATGATCAAATTTCAGCATTAAAAATTTTGAGCGCACTACATTTAAGAGCTCATAAATTATATAATGGCGTTGTGTATATAAATATATAAAATAAATAAATAAAACTATATGTGTGTGAGGACTTCATAAATTCACACTTCATACTTTTCATATTTGATTACCATTCAAATTTTTGCTGTATTCAACTTTTCTACACCACTCAATTTACAGCTGTTCTATGCATTATTTTGGTTTGTCTCGATTTTCTGATTTTATGCTGGTGAATTTTTCAATTTATTGCAATATTTTTTGTTGTTGTTTAAATGCGTTGGCCTGCTTTCTACAAGCCATTCAGACTGTTGCATATTATCAGAGCTGTCAAAAAGCTGCTAACATCTAATGAAAGTCAATTTGTGTGCACATTGTATATATATGTATGAGCATTATATATATACATGTAAAATTAAATATATATTATGTTTATGTGCTTTGTTCCGCCGGGTATATATTATATATGCACATCTACGAGCCTGTTGTTATCTTCTTATTATTTTCAGCATATAAAAAATATATATAGAAAATTAACTGCACGCATAAAATAGCAGCTCAGACTATTCATACAATGTCATTCAAGCTTTTAAGCGGATTTACGCTGCGCAATAAGCTACTACACACACATACATATATAAATATAAACATAATCCCATACTATTTCATAACAATACTTTTTTATTTTTTCTGTCTTCTAACCATATATAACAGTTATTAAATATAAATTCACGCCTTATATGCCCACTGTCCCACTCTGGCCTCCTTTTTCCCAGTTGTCAAATCCTTTATGCTGGTTAATCCTTTTTTATTGCTTTGCATGCAAACATGCAATAAACTTTATTGTCGCATAACTTTTGTTAACAATTTCGTTTTTTGCGTGTCTATTTTTTTGCCATAATTTTTACGATTTTCATTGTTTGCTCCCAATTTTATGAGGATTAAATGAAATATGTGCACTTTATTTCTAAGTGCAAGAAGTGCAAAATGATTGCTGTTGTTGTTGAAAGCAAGAGAAAAAAGTGCAAGATAAAAAAATGTCACAAATGCAACAGGCAGTGTGTTTGCTTTTATTGTTTTTGTGCTACTTCAGAGCCGATACATTCGTTTATCGTTATGTATTTGTGCTCCCTTTACTTTATCCAGGCAAAAAGAACACCCTCGACTGACTTGACATTAACAAATAGCATCCATGCATCCATGAAAGTCTTATTGAAACATGTAAAAATCAACAAAATATCCCATACAAACAAATTGTATAAGAAGTATCAACAGATTGGCAATTTTTATACTCTCACAACTTAACGGTTGTTTGTATGTCATAAAACTGTGAGATATAGGGTTATATATTTCAAAATTATCAGGCTGACGAAATCAGGGTCGCATATATCGAACAAGAATTTTGTACCGCAAATATCGGTAAGGCTCTCAGATAGTTAGATTGTATTCAGTGAAATTATTTTTCTTCTAAGAATGTCTCTCCGTACCAGAAATTACATCGGATCATAAGTTTCCTAGCTCTCATAATATTAGGGTTTTCAAACATTCGATAGACTTTATACCATATACATCATTTAATAGGTGAGAATTTTAATTGAGTAAGCCTTGGTGCTAATGTAGCTTTGTGCTAATGAGTGAAATTAGTCTAGGAATAATCTCAGACCCTATATACTATAGATACAATTTTACTTTCTCTATATCTTCATCTTCTTTTTCTACTATTTCGTCATCTTCTTCTACTTCTTGTTCTTCATCGCTATCTTCTTTGTGCATATCTTCATCAAATGAATCTAGATTTTCAATTCTCTTTTTGTATTTTGCCATATCTTCTTCAATGATCTTTTCAAGAATATTTACGAATTCCTTTACGATATCGATATTTCCTATAATCATACTTGAAAGAAGTGTATCAAGTGCTTCTTTCCTCTTTGCGCTTTCGCTATTTTTCGAGTCTTCTACAAGTATATTTGATGTACTATTTGTGAATTCGTTTTCAGTAATAGGTTGAACTCGATTTATACCCTTATTTGAATGCAACTGTGCACCGGCGTAATCTGCTGACGGTGGCAATAAGTGCTCTTAAAGACAAAGAACAAAGCTTTACAACGAAGTCTGCAGTGCACGAAAAAGTGTGTATACTTACATGGTTCCACGTTGACTAACGGTAAAAGTAGATCTCGTAGGGCTTGTGAGTCGTAAGTTGGATAGTTAAATTGATGAATTACGCGGGCACTAATCGCAGTTATACCCAGCAAAAAAACGAAGGCGACTTTGTAATGCATCGCAAGTGCTTTTTATAGATCGGAAATTGCAAAAACAAAATGTTTAACGAAATTATTTGAAAAATTAAATTAAATAACTGTAAAGTTGCGGTACAGCACGATCTTGCTGCTCGGTCTTGTGTAACAAAATTAACTGTTGAGACTGAAATACAGTCGCTTCGGCACAATCAATATAAAGGTTAGCTCAGTTCAACTGCTAATAAGCAATAATGAAATACATTGGAATCTATATAATTCGTATTTACTTATTATCGCTTAATGCGAAATTAAGAAGTGACTAAATTTTTTATTTATAAGAAATACCAAAAGCGTTTGCAGAAAGCGCACTTCTCTATTTTGTTGATTTGTTGGTAGATTAAAATATTTAAAAAAAAAAAACAAGTAGAGAATACTGTAAAAAAATTCTCTTGCTTTTGCTAAGAGTGTGTGTTGTATGAAACAAATCGAGTTAGTCGCGAAAAATTAAAACTAAAACTCTAACCCCGTAAATCAGTACTCATTAAAAACCAAATTTATGAAGCGATTACTATTTCTTTTGGTAACCGTTTAACTTATTTAAAATTCAACACATATGTATGCAAACCTTCATTAAGTTACCTTTCAAATTCTCTGAGATATTCATCTTAAAACAATCTATCGGATATGGATTCAGATGTTATATGAATCCCAGGTGAATATATAGCATGATTTCGTTAATTTTTGGCAGACTCTATATTGTAATAAGCTCACAAGTTTTTATCCAGACATTTTAATCACTTACCAAAATAAACGTCTTAATGTTAACCGGAAGTTGGAAATTGATACAGTTCAGTATATAGAGACTAAAGTTGTTGTGTACCGATTTCTGTCCTATTCGGTATCATATTACAATATATTAAATGTAATATTTTCACGCAGCTTTATTTAAATATTGCGCATTTTGTTTCATATGTATAAACGATAAAAAGTTAATTAGATAGGGCGATAACTTCTTTTTTGGCACAGGACAGCTGGAAGAAGTATGAACCCATTTCATTAAATTTTGTTATCAAGTGAAACTTTACAAAGGGTATTGCCCGCACCAAATAGTTGTAAGCTATATAAATTCCGGTACGATGTAAGGGTGATAATATGAAGTGGAAGTAGAAATGTTAGTAAATTCGGTAAATGAGAAATAAGGAAAGAAATATGAACCAGTATAATACATTTTGGGTATTATTGAGATATTTCGGTACATCTTAGTGTGAGAAAGATTCATTAGTACCGCTTCGAACTGTTATGAGAGTAAATAAGAGTAAGAGAGTTTCCACATGTTCTACATGGAAAGTAGCACCGTTGTATGTGTTGCTTTTACTTCGTAGCATCGAGAAAGCGAGATATCACAAGTAGCTGGAACGTGAAACCGTACTATTTTGAGAATCTGCTAATAAATTTTGCTGAACTGCGTGAACTCGTCAAGCTTTTTCTCAAAATTATTTTGCAGATTACCAAAATGTGTTCGCCGAATGCGGTTGCTCACGTCTTAGTCAGTATGCGCAAATTCCAAAAATTATGCACTCTTTATGAGTTGCATAAATGCCATGTTTGTTGGAGAGTGTGTAAAACTCAACAGTAGCATAAATAATTAGTAGCTGATAGTTTATGACATCATTTATAAGGGTACCTGCAGAGAGGACGCTCAGAGCCGAGCGTAACGCTGATGAATGTGGGAAATAAGCTTCAAAGCTGTACGCATGCATTTTCATACGAATTCACACAAGTAGCAAAGAGTGGAAGCCGAGCGTAACTCTGATCAACGCGAAGAAAACAGTTTGGAAGTGCTTTTCGGCGCTGACTCGCGCTTTACATTGTATTTATTCACTTGATTTGAATAGTAACATGCAATTTAGTGAACAAATATGTAAATATATTTTTTCAATCAATAATATAATCTAATGTTTTTGTTTTAATTCGGACACATATAAACAATTTTTAGTCATACATTTTTAAATCTTTATGCAAACATATAAAGATTAAAAGCCAAAAGAACCAATGTGTATAACAACAAGTTCCTCCCGGTATTCAGCACTAACCACACACTCTGCGGTATCAAAAATTTAAAAGCGCTGATCGAAATCAGCTTTACGCTCGGCTCGGCTTTGATCGTCCACTCTGCAGGCACCCTAAGGCAGCGGGTTTCTCGCATATAATTGATGTTGTATTGTAATATTTAAAAGTACTGTATTAAATATCCCCCAACGACATATATATTTTTAATTTCTCCGCTTTTCAGTGTGGTTGATTTATTTGATTTAATTAATTATATTTCCATCTGCGCATCAAAATTGCCATTTCTGTACAATATTCTATTATATTGAGCCCAAAGACCTTATTTCAGCAGAAATAGTATCTTACCTTACTGTAATTTGTTGAAACTTTCCGTGTTCTATTAATCAAAATCCGCTTTGGCACACACTTCACAACTTTTAATTTCCTATTTACCACACTAATACAACTTAATGCTGCTTCCCCGCATTTTTCTCCCGCCGGTTCAGAATGCATTGCAATATCCTGCCGCGACACGCTTTCAATGGCAGACATACATATTAAATTTCCGCTTGCCTGTTTCACATATGTATATAAGTGTGTTTCCACTTTGTATCGCTGTTGTTCTTTTAAATGGACCGAAATTGTATTGATATTTGCGCTGCTCGGCGCTTGCCATTGGCAATATTTGCATCCTTGCACAGCGGCACAGCCTCATACCCAGCTGCATACATACTGTATTTATTTAGACTTAATAGTTCTGAGAAAATCCATTTGTGTGTATTTGCTTCTGTTCTCCCGCTTTGTCCAACAAAATGCACAGCATGCAACAAATGTTCTTACCTTACCTTCCTTAGCTTCGATCTTTCAAGTTTATGGGATAAATGCTGGCATTTGGGCTCGTCAAGTGTGCATTTGTGTGCGGTTGTTAGGGTTCATATTATTTGTTGTTGTGATCTCTAATACGTGCGCATTTTGAAGGGCATTTAAGGATAAGGCTTTCCAGAAAGTGTATAGATTATTGTTAACTGATTATATGTTCCTTCTAGGCAACATTCGTTTTAAAATATTTTTGGGCGCTGTCTATACGTATTTACGGAAGAAATATGAGACAAGCGTCTGAGAACACAATTAGAAATTATAAATTAGTAGATTTGTGGAAGTATTAGAGTTATTAAAGATGGCATATATTTATAAAATTTATTGAATTATTTAATGTAACTTCAATATTGAAAGAAAATTTGATCTAACTTATGAATTTATATAAAATCTACAGTTTTTACTAAATAATATTTTTTTATTTTCAGACAAAGTCGTCCTCGTATAGCCATCTCCACCCAAGGATGTGCCCGGTGAAATGGGTAAACCCGTTGTTTTACCCACTAACATGTCTGCTGAAATGAAGAAGGCCGTCGATGATGGTTGGACGAATAATGCATTTAATAAACCCGAAGGTGAAGATATTGCGCGCCGCCATCTGGGTGGGATTAATACGAGCACGTCTGTTGGGCACGCCATGCCATTAATAAGAATTTGTATAAAATAATATAAGCCAAACAATTAAAATGCCATTAATAGTACAAAAACAACAAAGGTTTCATAATTTGTTTATAAAAAGCAACAAAATTCAAATATTAATAAAATCAACAAATATCGAAAAATATCGAAAAATATGAAAATTTAATTGAAATGTCGCGCTATTTTCAGATAATAAGTAGTTCAAATTAAAACTTAGACTTTGCTACCGAACGCCGATCGATAATATCACCGCGGTTAACCATTTCAGTTGCTGTGAATAACACTTAGCTTTTAGTTTATCGAGATTAAATTTCGTTATAAATTAATATAGACGTACATATGTAAAGTAGACAGTGCTTAGAGTGAAATGCGGACGGTGGAGCAAATGTAAAAATTGTCTAACCAAAAAGTATTAAAAAAGCAACTAGATGTGAGAAATATCCACCTCTGCTAATTTGGAAATACTTTAATACGAAATCTCTATTTTTCGGGTAACGTTTATTTGACGAAATTAGTTCCAAAGAATTTCCTGTCGATATATGGCTAGCAGATCTTGACATTTTTTAATTTATAGTTCATTAACGTGTGTGAAATAAATTTGTCCCACTATTCCCATATTGTCTTTTTTATACTCTCGCAACAAAAGAGAGTATTATAGTCTTGTTCACATAACGGTTGTTTGTAACTCATAAAAGTAAACGAGTTAGATATAGGGTTATATATATAAAAATGATCAGGGTGACGAGACAAGTCAAAATCCGGGCGTGGCTACGCCCCCAAATAGGTTTTTTGTACATATCTCGCAAACCAATAGAGCTATATAAACCAAACTTTCTGCAGTCGTTTTCTTTAGCCACTTCCTAATACAGTCCATACAAAGGTTGGGTTGAAAATTACTAAAAGTGGGATAACTCACTAACGAAACACGTCAGAAATACTAAATTTTACAGAAGAAACGCTGCACTCAGATTTTTTTACAAAATGGAAAATGGGCGTAGCATCGCCCACTTATGGGCCAAAAACCATATCTCTATTCGAATGAAATTCGGTATATAACATTTTTTTGACACTCTGATGACACGTGTGGAAAATGGATGAAATCGGTTCACAACCACGACAACTTCCCATGTAACTCAGTTTTGAACTCCATCTTATTCCTTCACTTTATAAGATATACATAAGGAATCAATAAAGAGAGCGAAATAAAACTTTACACAAATACTGTATATGATCTGTGGCATCACTTGTGAAAAAATTGTCGAAATCGGACTATAACTTTTTAAAGCCCCGAATATCGAATATTAAGAATTCAGTACCCCATGGTAATTTTTCGCCGAAAATTTCGGTAAATCTCACAGGTATCTTAACTTAATTTAGAGGAAATATTTATACTCTCGCAACAAAAGTTGCTAAAGAGAGTATTATAGTTTTGTTCACCTAATGGTTGTTTGTAAGTCCTAAAACTAAACGAGTTAGATATAGGGTTATATATACCAAAGTGATCAGGGTGATGAGTAAAGTTCAAATCCGGATGTCTGTCTGTCCGTCCGTCCGTCTGGCCGTCTGTCCGTCCGTGCAAGCTGTAACTTGAGTAAAAATTGAGATATCTTAATGAAACTTGGAATACGAAAATGGGCAGAATCGGACCACTGCCACGCCCACAAAATGGCGATAACCAAAAACACATAAAGAGCTATAACTAAGCCATAAATAAAGTTATGAAAATAAAATTTGGAACATAGGATCGCATTAGGGAGGGGCATATTTGAATGTAATTTTTTTGGAAAAGTGGGCGTGACCCCGCCCCCAAATAGGTTTTTTATATATATCTTGCAAACCAATAAAGCTATATAAACCAAACTTTCTGCAGTCATTTCTTTTCGCCGTTTCCTTATTCAGTCAAAAAATGAAAGAAATCGGATAATAATCACGCCCACCTCCCATACAAAGGTTAGGTTGAAAATGACTAAAAGTGCGTTAACTCACTAACGAGAAACGTCAGAAACACAAAATTTCACAGAAATGATAGCAGAAGGAAGCTGCACTCAGATCTTTTTACAAAATGGGAAATGGGCGTGGCATCGCCCACTTATGGGTAAAAAAAACCATATCTCAGGAACTACTCGACAGATTCGAATGAAATTCGGTATATAATATTTTATTGACACCCTGATGACATGTGTGGAAAATGGATGAAATCGGTTCACAACCACGACTACTTTCTTTATAACTCAATTTTGAATTCCATCTGAATCCTTCACTTTATAATATATACATTAGGAACCAATGATGATAGCGATATAAAACTTTACACAAATACAGTATATGATCTGTGGCATCACTTGTGAAAAAATTGTCGAAAACGGACTATAACTTTACAAGGCCCCAGATATCGAACATGTTGAACTCAGTGCCTAAAGATAAATTTTAACCGAAAATATGGGTAAATCTCTCAGATATCTCAATTTAATTCAGAGGAAATTGTTTTCTTCTAATAGTGTGTCTCTGTTCCAAAAATTATTAAAATCAATTATTGGTTAAATTGCGAGAGTATAAAATGTTCGGTTGCAGCCGAACATAGCCTTTCCTTACTTGTTATTAATTTTTCATCATTTGCTGGCTTATCTAACTGGCTTACAATATTGTCAATTATGTTTTTATGCCATTTATTTTTCCGGGTTCTACATTGGTATAAAAACAACAATTTGAAATGGTCACCAATGGAATTTTCCATTAATTGCGTATTATCCACACACATAATATAACCATATGATCGATAATTGGATATTTACTCATGGTATTAATAAGTTCATAAGTATTTGGAGCGTCAATACGGTGCAATTGCCATGTATTGCGATTTAATTTCATAAATATTAAATTTATTTAAATTCTATTTCATTTAACTAAACTGGATGGTTAAATTTATATGAGTGTGTTGTGTTCTTCAATATTCCTTATTGTCTAAAGAAGCCCAACATTTGATAGTAGCGATCGAAAAAGAATTGGTATAAGTTACTTAATCTGGTATAATAAAGTTTATACTCTATGAAAAATGCGCAAAAATTTGTATTTAAAATTTTGAAAAGAGCAAAACTTTTAAATTTTCGAAAATTTCATAAATCCCACTGGCTTATAGAACAAACACTCAACTCTCATAACATGAAATAATAAACTTACAGTTTTGTTCAGAACCCTGAGCAGAGAAGTGGCTCAAAAATTCAATTTATACTTTTTATTGATTGGTGACCAAATAAACTCAGTAGCGAATATGAAAAGGATTAAGCTGCAGAATATGCGCAAGCCTGTATGGTCGCCTGAGCAATCGATTGGGTTATACACCTCAAACGTATGTGTGTGTGAGCATTCAGGAAGGATGCTTACCCTTTTGCGCTAGTGTGATGTGGGGATTTTTTTGCTGGTTTCTCTGTGAGCTCAACTTAGTTTGCGGTTGCATGGGTTGGCGGTTATGTTTACGGTTTGGTGAATACGCTGTTGGCTTGACAGCTTGCCGCTGGACCAAGGTGATGGTGGTGCTGGTCAATGGCTTTGATGTTTTGCGGTTAAACGCATACGTATACGTTTTCTTCGACCTTCGACCTTTGTGTCGAGTGTGTTTCGATAGTCGAATTATAACCATAAACACAACAACACAGCAAAAAATGGATAATAAGGAGAAATGCGCTGTAGAATATGACAGGTTTTTCAAAAAAAAGAAATAAGTAATATAATAATAAATTCCCATCAAGCTTTCCTGATGTAGAGATTATTTTTTTAAAACATTACCGGTAAAAGTAACAAAACAGAAATTATTAATGTAGCGACTTTTGAAAACATTCCACTTTAGTGCGATTTTCCAATTTTTCTAATTCCTTGAAGCCAAACCACACAAATAACTGGAATGCCATAGCGTTTGAGTTGTAAAAGAGAAATTTAATGAGGTAATCACCGGTGGGAAGCGGTAGCATCAAGTTTGTATGCAATGGCCTGAAGCGATCGACTATGAACTCGCCCTGAAAGATTCAACATATATAAGCGAGGATTAAGTCCACAAAAATTTTATGTTACAACCGACATCATAAGGACACGTGTGATTGGTTTTATTGATAAAAAAGAGCTGATAGTAGTTGTACTTGCGCAGCAGTTCAATATGCAACTGAAAATATTAATATTTATAACTATAAATTTTGAAGATATACGACAATGTCAAATTAATGCTCATTTTGAGTTACATTGCAATTGTAAAATTTTCTTAGTAGCTGCGCGCGAACTGTCGCTTCAGTAACGTCCCGTTTCACCGCCTTCAGACGTAGCAACATTTTATCGGTAACATTACACTCTATTTTGGTCATCTTGAAAAAAGCAGCGGCAGCCTTTAGGCGTTGTTTTTTTTAGAGTAATGAGAACATTTAAATATTTTATATTAATTTAATTCCACAAACATGTTTTCACTTCGCAGAAAAATGTTTGTACAACAAAAATCAATAAGAATTTGCGACTAATACTCGGCATGTTGTACCTGCTTTTACACAAAAATCGTGATTAATATGATGATTAGACATTTTTTCTGGTATCACATTATGCAAAACTATTACAGATGTTAGATTTTTGTACTGTCGATGATTTATTCCGATAACGTCTTGTTCTACTGGATGATTTGAAGTGTGGTGTTCTCTTTCTTTCACCGAGACGTATACATTTTCGAGATATTTCGTGTACTAAATGATTTTAAAGGATCGATATCCTCATATTCGGTATTAAGAGTTCGGACCAATGTCAATATTCTGGCTGATATGAGTCATTCGGAAAAACACATTCGACTTTAAGGAAAATTATAGATATAAATTAAACTTAAAATATTTTGTTTAATATTACTTCTTTGATATATTGCAGTTTTTAATCTGTATATTGCTACATTGAGAATATGAAGTGCACATTAAAACAAACTAGCAAGCTACATCAACTAGTTGCGAATTTGAAACACTTACCGAAAAACTTTTCAAAATTGTATGATACATGGAGAAATTATTGTTATGATGTATAAATTGTACTCCAAGTACAACTTATATTCATACACATACATAAAGTTAAAGTTATTACAGTTGCTTTTCAACAAAGGTACCAGATATGTTGAAAATTACTACCGCTTGCTTTGGAATAACATTTCTGACACAACATCAGTCGCCAGTAGCAAAGACGCTTTCGTTTACAATGCATAAATATGCATATACATATATTTCAGTCGCAACACTGCATTGTTACTACAGCTGATGGGTATATTTACATAAAACATGAAGTGAGCAGCATTTTGTGTGTACGTATATCTGTTTATGTCTCTTGGTGCGGTCAAAAGCAATTGAGTCCTTCTTGCTAAAGTTTTTCCCGCACTCATGCACATCTATACTCCTCTATGCTACGATACTATATGTATACATATATTGGTCTGGTAATTTCGACATTACTGCCATAGCGTATAATGTTTTTGTGAATTCATACATGACGACTTATGGGCTGGTCATACAAGCGAATAAATGCAACAGTGTGCTGAGTCCTTCGCAGCTAAATGCTTTTACAAGAAGAAAACTGTACGACAGTCATGGGAATTGCACATATGTACAATGGAAAAAACTCAAGTGTGGTCTGAGGAGAAAAATAAAAAGCGAAACAGTTGTGTGAATACTTGCGGGAAAACAATAAATGTTGGTAGCTTATGGTTTGAAATTTGTCCTTCTTTTTGAGATTTTCACATTTGTCCGTATTCTTTATTTACTTACCTTTTCATTAAGTGCTAAAATTTTAAATATTGTTTTTCTTTTAGCTCGCATATCATATATCTTCTTAAATGTAACTTGATATATTTTACTCAGCTTCATGCCGAATATAAATCTTTTGCATTTTCGATTCCATTTTCAAAAGATTTTGTTCTCCACCATTGTGCTCAGAGCAAATTAATTAACATCGCTCAAACGCCCGCGTGCTCTCAAATAATGCGTGATATTTTCTATGCTTCAATTTTCCCGAAACACTTAATTAATGTACAAGTGCTTTTGTTGCTACAACTTTGTGTCTGTGCCTTGAGTAATTTATTGCTGTTTGTTGAATTTGTACAAACAATTTTATTTTATAATTTGTTTGTTGCTTTCTATTATAACACTCCTTTGGCTTCGGTCTCTCTCTCTCTCTCTCTCTCTCTGTCTACTTTCACTCCTATTTACTCCTGTACAAATCAAGTGAAATGCTTTTGGTGTTCATTTGCCGCATAATTGGCATAATTATGCAGTAAGGCAAGCGTGGAAAGAAGGAAAGAAAAAGGATTATAAACATATAAAATTATAAAAAAATTAAAGCACAATATACCAAGTATACAACTGTGTATGTAGAGTGAGAGTGAAAGAAAATATCTTAAAGACAACTTCTCTTTAGCTAATAATTCATATGCTGTCTGTTTACATAGATAAATTTGTGATGGAAAATGGCAACAATAGCTGATTCTGGCATTATAATAGCTGTCTTTGTGGAATGTGAAATTTGCAAATATTTCAGCTCGGAATAAACATGTCCTTTTGAGAAATTCCACTCACCGTAACGGCTTGTAATTTTGTACGTGACAAGGGTCGCCAGTCCCTTGCTTGCTCGCTTGATATTGTAATTAAAATCTCTTGAATTTTTCAAATCGAAAGCATGTGGGTGTGAGCAACTGAGGAAATTCTATGAATATAACACACAATAAAAGCAAAATTTAATTATTTGCTGTATGAGTAAGAATATGCTTGTTATTTTCAGTTTTCTTTAAATTAATTTTTTTGTATTAAGTATAGAACGACAACTATTTAAAATCTGAAAAAAGTAAAAAATCCAGAAAAAGTTTTCATACAATTGCCGCGAATAGTGCAAAAACTGTGGAGTTCAATCTGACAATCTACATGAGGGGTTTACCTAAAGTGAACAATTTTTTTAAGCATAAATTTACTACTGAAATATAGAAATATATGAAAGCTTTTTGAGAGCTTCAATTCAATTTAAGCTTTTCGTATATCTATTCATAAAACCTTATAACTTGAAAGCTTCTCCATTATTTATAATAATAAATCATATCCCAGCAGTTTCATCAATATCATTCATAATCTCCGCTGTCCCAATTAGCTAGGCATACTTAACTCTTTCACAATTGAATACCGCCTAATAGTATGCATCTCATTTAAAAATGCAACCTTCCTCCAAAGAGAACGCTCAACAACACTAAAATTTAATCCACACCAAATAGGTGAGTCGATAACACCATCATCAGCAGACCGTTTAATCATAATAAATTTTCACTACAACAAAGGTCTGGTATCCTATAACAAGGTCTGGAAACAGAACTAACAAACAATAGTTGTAACACCTAATGCCGGAAATAGGTTTGTTGTGTACGCATTTCTCATTTTTGCACTATTTATTTGGCAACGTAAATTTCTGCATTTGCTGGCAGTACTGTTCAACTGTTCCATTAAAATAATTTATTTGATTTTATTTTACGTATGTGTGTACATTACTTCTTATTTATTTACTAGTGATAATAGGCTGCTTTTAGGCGTCAAGGGTGATGAATATGAATGTGTATGTATTATTAATTAATTATTAAGGAGTTTCAAGGGCTTTACTGAGGGCGCTGTTCTGTCTATCTATAGTAGTTGAGGAAACTGAAGTTTGGGAATGAATTGGGGAAATCCTCGGCAACTTATTACCAATATATTAAAATTAAATGTTCTTTCATTTAATTTGCATAAATATTTAAGATTTCCAATCTTTTCGCTCTTATATATACCTGTTTCAACACTAATCACTTCTTTTGTTGTATCTTCTTGCTTTCGTCCTTAGACAACGCTTGGACCTAATGTACGAAAGGTATCACAACGAGGCTAAATTTTTCTCTAATTCCCTTGATAACAATATGGAGAAAATGATTGGTAGTTACACCATCTTCCATCATTTCCATTGGTTTCGCGTGGTCGACGACTGTTCATCAAACAGCCAAATATTCTATATAAAAATGACAAGATGATGTTTCGCGCTCACCATGAGAAGGATAGGGTGCAGCTCGAAAACGGGTTTTTGGAAAGCAAGCTTGAAGGTATGTATTTAATATATAATTTTTCAGGATTGATTAGAACTTGAGGATGCGGGTTCCGGTCCTGCCTTTGATCCCTACTCTGTCTCTGGCAAAGAATTCACATTCTGTGCTACCATATTACAAGAATTGGTGCAGAAAATGCTCTTATCTTCGGTCAATTTAAGTATCAACATTTTATTATGATTATTATTTACTTTTATGCTTAGATTATGAATAATATATATAAATGACTTTAAATAAAGAACTAAACGATCTTAAAAAAAAAACTAAACCAATCTTTAATTAACAAAATTGAGATGGAAATGGTAAGTCAATTGCATAAGTCACCCAAAACTGTATCAATTTAGTAGAAACTATAAAACATAGTGGCACTTTGACTGAAGAAACGGTTCGCGCAATAAAAAGGCAATAAAGTGAGCCGATGTATGCTAGAAGTCTAAAAAAACAGCCTTCGCAAGCTTAGCGCATTTGGATATTCCCATAGAGCTATTATGGCCTTTACAAAAAAATCAACGCTTCTAAGAATTTCAAGAAATGTTTTTGTTATCATTGTTTTTTTTCTGAATTCTATTTACAAGGTCATCTAAAGAAACATAACTGAATATTTAATTTAGCTCATTCTACGACCAACACGAGTCTCCCGTGTCAACATGCTCTTAAACAACAGTCGATCTCTGTAGTTAAAGGCTGTCGTCTCGCCTTGACGCTCATTTGTGGCAACATTGTTCTCAACGTTGCAGTCATTGTTGCCGCAAGGATGCTGCGATAGTCATGATGAGCATGCAAACTGGAACAACTGCAACATCTACTTAACCGGTTACAGTAAGCAAATGGTGATAAAAGCATTAAAATGTTGCTTTTCCCTAGCAAAATTCCGCCCACTTTTTGTTGGCCGCCTTGACGCCTTCACTGTTTTAATGAATGCCAACTGCTCCGCTCCGCACTGCGCGCTTCTTGATTTTACATTTTCCTCTCCCTCTTTCGCTCTTTTTCGCACTTCTCGGTCCCTTTGGATTATAACATTTTACTTTTCGTAGGTAATGCTTGTGGCAAAAATTAAGGTCTACTTTGTCATTTTAAGTGCGCACGCGGTGGAGAGCGGTGCGAATACTTGGAAAACATCATTTGATGAAATATCTTTGTGGATTATGCAAAAAGCTCTTGATGTAAATTTCATGCTTATCATTTTAACGCAAAGCGTTTGAGCACAATCTTTGTATCTCATTCTAACTATTTGTTGTTAGTTTTTTTTTTTTTTTTTTTTTTTGAGGTGAAGAGCTAGTTGAAATTTCTTGAATGAGTTGACAATTTAATATTTGTTATTATATAAACTATTTTGAATTTATTACACTAATAGCACACGTTATCCCTTACTTTATATCATTACTATAGGGTTTGAATTCAGAATTTGTACATCCACAAAATATTCCACCTTTTGTAACCAAAGCAATTGTAAACCATTGGTAAACCTCTTGATTTCACAAATGTGTTTATGTGTGAGGGTGTATGCGATTGTATGGATTCAAATTAACACCTTTCGCTGCGTGCAAAGTTAAAGATGAAATTTAAATCCCAAAAAAAAAAAAAAAAAAATAAACAAACATTGCAAGTAAGAAAATTGTGTTTGGTGTACAAAAACCAGTAAATTTATATAAACATATGCATGTTTTGAGCAACATTTGTGTGTGACATAACTTGCGGCAGGTCCAGCCGCAAAGCGATAAACACACGCGTTGCCACAGGTTGGCTTGAGACTTTCACGGCTTTTCTTATTTAATGATTTTTAGAAAATTTCCGCATTGTTTGGCAGGCAAGGTAAAGTGGCTGAGGTGGAAAAATTTTAAGCAAATAAAGAGTTAAAGTGATGACGTGGAGCGTGGAGCGGGGGGTGAGGGAGAGCATGTGAGTCGAAGGACATAACCACGATGCTTCATAGGTGGCGTATATGTGTGCATGTCTGTAGACCCCTGTTTATTAAGTTTATTTGGTCATGTTGTATGCTTGCGCTTGAGTTGCTAAATAAAATTTCACATGATTGCTCGAACACACATATTTGAATAGAAGTAGTAAAATTGTATCTAAACGTGAATATTTTTCAATTGCGATGAGTGAATAAGTAAACGTTACTTTACATAAATACATATTTTGAAAAAACAATTACAGAGTTTTATACATTTTGAGTTCAGTAAACTTTAGAAATGTCATTTTTCATTGACAAAATAAAGCCCAACTTAAGAGTTAGAGGTCGCTCATTATGCTTATTTATTCATATTATATTTTCTGAATTTCATGACAAGTAGCAGATGTCTTAAGGTTTAAATAGTGAGTCTCTCTGCTTTTATACAACTCAACCTTGGCACCGTTAATCGCGAAATGCCTATAATTCTCCTAATCTACTAAACTGCTTCACAAGCAGGCTTACTCCTTATTTCAAGTCATTCGTTCATTTAACATGACAATGCAATGTTTTGTTTCAAATCAACAACACACTCAGAGCAGCAAAAGCAAATGCTTGCATGACATTTTTCTCATCAAGCATTGTTTCTTCAAAACATTACTGATTGAGAAGGCACGAAAGGCAATGACAATGCAAGGCAAAGAAAATCAAGCCTATGACAACGAATGCAACACAACATTTTCCTAATGCATGTTAACATACATTATTGTTATATTTATGCTAAAAAGTAAATTATTTTATAAAAACATTAATTTCAAGAATATTTTTTACACATAAAAATACTATTTATTTTAGTATTAATGAATTTCCATGCATAAACATGTTTTCTCTACACAGATAGCGAACATTTGCATTGCATTGTCGTGAATACGAACAAGTGTTGCTTGATTATGTCTTTTTGTGTTCGTTGCTATTTAGGTTCACTGCTTATATTGTTTCAAATGCCATCAAACAAATCACATGCAATAGGTTGCACATTGCTTTGGTGATTTCAAGTGCACTTGTGCAGCAGTTTATAATCTACTGACTATTATGTAATTTCTTACCTCTATTCCGATTTAAAACTCTACCGAATCATTACTTAAGAAAATATTTAAGTATTTGAATAATTCACAAAGTTACTAAGTGTATTCATGAGATTGAGGCATTTCAGAGAAAGTTTCATTTAATCTCAACAGTAGTTGGTTTGTCAGTTTTGAATTCTCATTCAAATTAGTAACAAAATTCTCAGAATTTTCATTTAACTACGTAGGTTGGTCTGGTAGGCCTGCAGGCCACGCATAGACCAGTTATGATCCTTTGCGATACCAGAATGGAGTGCCTTTACGTATTCCCTGAGTAGTAGTCATCGTTCAGGATGCCTGCGCCTGTCGTGAATTTTAATAGTTTATGAGGCTTCACTGACGATATCTCGTCTAACTTATCGTACTGTGGGGCCCCTAAGTACCTAAAACGCTGTCTCGCTAACGCAGGACATACGCACAAGAGATGCTCCACTGTTTCCTTGGTGCCCCGCTCTTGACATTTTCTGCATTCCTCCCGTTCTGACAGCCCCATTTTATAGGCATGTGCCGCCACAAGGCTGTGACCGGTAAGAATGCCAACCATGGTCCTACAGCCCTTTCACTCACATGACCTTTGCAGTTTTACACCCCGGTAGATCCTTCCAGCGAGATATGATTCTTCTTGCCATGCACCTGTCTATGTCATCGTATAAAATGTGCATGGGTTTAGCGATGTTGATCATGTTTCCGGGTGACAGCTGTACACCACTCTTGGCAATCCCGTCTACGATTTCGTTGCCCTCGATGCCTTTATGGCCTGGCACCCAGTAGAAGTGTAGCCTCATATATCTGGCGACCCTCACCACTGCTGCCCTGCTGCTCAGGACACTTTTGGCCGATATTCGACACGAGGTTACTGCCTTGATTGCTGCTTGGCTGTCTACGTAGATATTAATTTTAGAGTATTGGCCTTGTGCGCTGGTGGCTAGCTCTGCTGCCTTCCCAATAGCAAAGACCTCTGCTTGAAATATACTGCAGTGGTTCGGCTGTTTCAACGGTTGTCTTATGCCTAATTCTGGACAGTATATTCCTGTACCTACTCCCTCATCCATTTTAGAGCCATCCGTATAGATGTTTAAGGTGTTGCGTGTAGTTACGGTGCCCTTGAGCCAACCATCCTTTTCCAT
This sequence comes from Zeugodacus cucurbitae, assembly GCF_028554725.1. Lineage (NCBI taxonomy): Eukaryota > Metazoa > Arthropoda > Insecta > Diptera > Tephritidae > Zeugodacus > Zeugodacus cucurbitae. The sequence continues at coordinate 15,177,288 of NC_071671.1, forward strand.
GTTTACCGTTAAACCTCTTTCCCAGTTGTAGAATGGGACCAGATAGTCAATACCTGTCAGACTGCTCTTAGCAACCGAGCTGTGTCCGAAGGTTCTGTATGTGAATTCACCTATTGCCATCAGTCGACCCGCCGATTTCGCCGCGCAGCTTTCGGCAAAGAGATCTATAGGTGGCAGGTTTAATATTCGTTCTAGAGCAGCCGTTGGGGTGGTTCTTAGGGCCCCCGTTATACATAGCGCTGCAAGCCGCTGAACCTTTTCCATCGGCTTCCGATATGTAGATTTTCTGGTACCCGTCCACCATACCAGAACCCCATAGAGCAGAATTGGTCTCACTATTGCTGTGTAACACCAGTGCATGAGAGTGGGAGAAAGCCCCCAGGTAGTGCCAAGCATCTTCCTGCATGCATACAGAGCATTACTTCCTTTCCTCACTCTCTCCTCCACATTGTACTTCCACAGAAGTTTGGTGTCCAAGACTACCCCTAGGTATTTGGTACGGTCCTTGAGCGGGAGCTCGGTCCCATTTAGCGAAGGGGGCCTCCATGAAGGTATTCTGTACCTTCTAGTAAACAACAGAAGGTCTAACTACGTAAGTCTGGAATTGAATTCTTGAAAAGCTTCCACTACTCATCTACTTACTTGCGTAGTATTTTAAGCGCAATAAAAGTGAGTACATAGATATAAATTTGTAATGAAGCAAATCTCACACAGTGGCTCCAGAAAACATGCTGTTTGTATGCCATTTTGTATTTTTATAGTTGCAACAAAAATTCATTATTCCTAATGGAGACCAAATCTGACAGATAACAGCTTTGAAGATAAACTTTAATGTGTCTCTATTTATAGAGAAATACCCAACCTAGCACACTTGTATGTAGATAACTGTGTGGATGCATATGAAATGGCAGGACGAATGTAGTTACTAGTACATAAGTAAATATTTATTGTACTCCAATGCACAAGTCGAAAGCATTTAAGTAAAAGAGGAGAAAATGGAAAAAGTTGAACGGAAGTAAAACAAAAGTGGGAGTGTCAAATTCCACACAAACAACAGTTTTGGACAAGTCGACATCCGCTTAAATACAAAGAAATGTGTATGCATGCTGAAATTGTTGAAATGTTTTGCTTAATTACTTTAAATATTAGCATAAAATTTAAATTTCTGAAATTAAAAGTGATGCGAGATATTACTAGCACATGATAAAATTGACGGCAAAAGGTGGCTGAGCTTACACCTCTGAAACATTTATCCACAAGCTTTTCAAAATATGCGAAATATGAAATGAGAGCGCTTCTTTGATGTTCGAATAAATTATGTAGCCGCTTTTAAATCTGTGTCTGTCATCGCTTTGCAATGCTTTGTGATGAAGTGGCATGACCGTTCTGTGTACAAAATTGGAGGAGTCGAATAAAAAATGGTTTGATTGATATATGCGTAATCGTTTTTATGTTCATACTGGGCTTGGGTTAGTTCATGCACAGTGTGGTACTCAAGTGGTCCATTTACGTACTTTCGTATATAAATTGTATGGATACATCTAGATACTTTCTGCTCCACTAACCAGCTTTTGCTAGCTTAAGGTTGGAACCACTCGATACTCTTACAGAGGCTAGAATCTATATTAGCCGCCTATATGAATTTGTGGTAGGCTCAAAGCGTTTCGTCCTGATGATTTTTGTTCCATTCTAAGTTGTTGTTCTTATCACAAAGCACCGCCATTCTGATCCAATTGGCACCCACACTACCTTTTACGACCAGCAGTTCCGAAACCTAGCCTAATTTAAGTATGTGGGTAATAAATCTCAGTTACTTGCTCTCTAATGTTTCTTTTTATTTCAGTGAGATTTTAAGTTCTTCGTAATTTATTTAAAATTATTACGATATATTTTCTAAAATTTTCAAATGTCCGTTTCAGCAGAGCTTATTTATTATTACACAACACGCACCACTTAATATGCAAATTCCATCACATAATCCCTAATTATTTTCGTACCTATGATGACCACACACACACGCATACTTATAAAATTTTAACGTTCACACTAACGGTACGAAATAAGCAGCAACACACGTGTGAGCTGCCATTTATGATGTATGACAGTTTTATTTTAAAGCTTCAATTTAATGTTTTATGTGCGGCAACGAATCACCTTGGACATTTGACAGGTGATCAAGGGCAGTCGGTGTGTGGGAATTTGGTCAGCGCTGCATTAAAAGGGACATACGCGCATAAATTATATGAAAGTGCTCTGCCGTACTGTGACAAGTCCGGTCTTCCGTACCATAGCAAGGCTTAGATTATATGTTGGGTTGACCTCCATAAAATCAGTTGGGACATACATTTTGGATGAAATTTTCTATTCACAAACGGCTATGAAGTTACTATACTGTTCATCCAATATATATATGTATGTGTCCGGATATTTCACCGTCATTTCATAGCTTTCCCTCTGATGTGCAATTTTTCATTTTTATATTCCTCATATTATAATGTTTCGTTTTTCCTACAACTTTAAGTTCCCATAAAATTGAGGAAACTGTTAATAATGACTGAAATTTGAAGTCGTAAAATGGCGTTTATACAAACACATACACTCTCGTACAAAAAAACTTAATCAAAATTTGATAGATAGAACGTTCACGCCTCATTGCTGTAAGTTGTGGCAACAGCTACTGAATGACAGCAGCTTCCCGTAGAATTTATGTAACCGCATCAATTTATCGCACAGGAAGACTTGTCACGCTTAATGATGTTAGGACCTGTCGATAGACGCTTCGTGAGTGAAATGCGCGCAATAAAGCAATATGCCATTCTCTCATTTTACCATGAACTAAAAGAAGCCGATATTACAGTTCCTGCGGCAACTAAATCCACCGTCGAGTATTATTAAAGTCGTGCTAGGTATGTTAAACAAAAAAGGCCAAATTATTTTACCTCATAATCTTAAAAAGAGCCTCACTGCAACTAACAAACTATTTTAAATCCAACCAACTAAGCGATTTTATTGGACTTCTCGTGAGTTAGGCTGAGTTGGAGTCTGACCAAACGGACCATGCAAACCACCATTAACTGATAGTTAAGCTCACTAACTCCAAGCGAAATCCACAAAACAGTAGTAAATCTATCTTGCGATAGTACTCCAACCTATTCTAAATTTGATGATACGATGAAGGTATCAATGTATTATTTGAACATTAAATGAATAGATAAGGTTTTGGGTTTTATGTTTATTTGCATCTTTCTCCACTTTCGCCACTAAACTTATTCTCAATAACTCAGGGGTTCTTATAAGTATTTTCAGAAATATTCAGGCACTATTTTAAAATTCATGCCAGGAATGCGACCGCTGTGAAACTGCTTGATCCCATAAATCAGCATGAGGTCTCTTGAAATGGGTTTACCACCTCCATAGAAACAATCTTAACTTTAAATGTAGAGCTTACTTTGCTGACGCCATGTGAAAGGCCTCAGTCGTACTCAAGGCAATACTATAAAGATTATAGTATACATACAATTAAATTAAAACGGCACAAAGGAGCAATTGTTTAGTATTATAGTACGCATGCCACTGTAACGACTAGCTCTGGTCTCTCTTCTATATATTTGTGCCTTCATTTTGTAATTGTTGTGTATTCCGCTTACTGCCTGCCACTAGTGGTAGGCTCCACAGGCAGGCGGTCGCGCAGCGGCTATTAAGTTGCGTTGGCGGTGCGACAGGCATAAAAAATGGAAGCAGTTGCCAACATTGACAGGTACAATGAGAGGGGTATAACGAGGTAATTCGAGTTCGCGAACTCTGTAGAGTAGGTTACCTGAAGTGGGCATGAGGTAATCGCGTCTTTGTCACCACAATACAAGTGCTGCTCATTGTTCCTGGTCACAATAGACACGCAATTTAAATGGCACGAGCGAGTGTGTGCGTTCGCGTCTTCATATCTACATATTTGAAGTATCCCGCTGCTCTTCGAGCGTTCTTGTTGATGCCCTGCGCTATTTGCCCCCTGGAACGCGTTTGCTTCGCATAAATAACGCAAATGCGAGACAAGATTGCATGTAATCGCATATGTTGCGAGGTGAGTGCGTGCGTGCCAGCGTGCTTGAAGTGTTTCTAATGCATAACAACATCAGCATGGATGCTTTCCAATGGCCCAGTGAGCGGCTCATCCAGCCAGCCCATCTGCCAATGCCCTGTAGTTCCGCTTCCAAGCTTAAGAATCAGCGTATATTTTCAGCGCGAAACGGTGTATGCGATTTGTTTTCACATTGCATTGTTCAGCGACTAAGTTATTGCTATGCGTTGTATGTTGTTGTCTGTTTGTTTACAAGGTTGCGGCTGTAACTTCTGCTTTTTTGTCGGTTAGCTGTGTCCGTACGCTGATTGTCTACAGAATTTCAACAATTCCTTGCATTGTCGCGCTTGCAATGCACATACGACACTTTAATATCAATTTGAGTGTATTGAGTATGTTCATAACGTTTCCTTCCAATAGGAAAATGTGGCGATGTTTCAACTTAGAGGCGATCCGAAAATCGGCGATGATAATTCTTTAGTTCAAAGTCGGATATTTATCTAAAATATTTGGGGTATGTACTACTTTGAAGATTTTGGACACACTTTATAAAATTAATTTAACAACTTCGGATGAAAAATTGCTTTTTTCTGCTCTGATTATGAACATCTCAGGTCATTCCACCCTAATCTATAATAATTTGAGTATGCAAAATCGTGGTTTTTCATTTCCTGCTGATCATGTGTATGCATTTAGGGTTTCAGCTAAATACTCGTAAAAAATTTCTTGTAAATTGCTGCGTTAATGAAGCTGAAGCAAAGAGCGTGTTTCGAAGGCATTACAACGGCGCACGTTTCTAGCCAATTTACATGCGTTTACAAGGTAAATACACGAAATTTTAAACGTGGCGAAGAAGATACTCTCACAGGTAGTGGAAACATTAGGAGTAATTAGTGAGAACAAAGTAAAAATTACTTAGTTAATTAAATTACTTGGACGCTCCAATAAAAAAGGTGTTAAGGAGGAAAATCTTGAGTTTATGTTAAGGTTCGATAGGTATCACTAGTATAGTATAGTAATTACACAAGCTACTGGATTTAGCGAATCTTAATTAAAATGATCTTAGCTCTATAAAACGAGAGATTGTTAGAGAAAGGGTATTTAACAATGTGAATGTGTCACAAAGACAAAGAAACAAGTAATCGAAATAAATATATCAGAATCTCCCTTTCTGCTCCATCTTTCAGCAAACAATTATCTGTTCATTCAAGCAACAATCGCCTAACATTAATAAGAAAACGCGAGTATCACCAGCAGCGTCGGCAGGAAGAGGGACAATGTTGTCTTAGCTGTCCGACTGTTTTTATGGATTGGTGGCAATTGCCAATGCGCGGAAGACCACAGGCAGTCCTCCCGCATGCCTAGCTGGAGGCAGCTTACCTTCAAATGTCTCTCTTTCCTATTATCTATGTGAATATTTCCACGTGTCGCGAGTTTATTCAGCGTTTTTTTGTTGTAAATGCCAATATGCAATCGCTTGTGACGAAGCCATTAACTTTTGATGTGTGCATTGCGAATTTTTATTACAATATTAACGCGCGCGCAGACGCACCATCGAGTCTCTTGCGAAACGCCACAACATGAGCGTGTAAAAGGAATGGCGGTGGCACAAAACGCAGCTGCTTTGCTCATTGTCAATAAAATTTAGCGCTAAAATCGGCAATGTGTTGCTCATTTGCTGGCGGGTTCTTCACTTATTCTTTTCTGTGCTCATTTGTCGCGGCATTCAAGTCAAATTAACGCATCCATCTGCGCCTACGACTGATAGGCCTGATTGCCCTTTTGTTGGCGGCGATGTGGCTGTTGTTGACAGATATCATCCACGCTTGTTGGAATATTGGCAAACATTGCCGCGTGGACTCACACACAATTGATTGACAATAAAATGTAAATAATAACAAGTAAGGAAGGGCTAAGTTCGGGTGTAACCGAACATTTTATACTCTCGCAATTTATTGATGTAATTTTATAAAGACAACACAATTCGACCCATATATTCGGCATAAAGTTCAATAGAATAACGAAAATCATCATAAATAGTATATGGGGACTGAGGTAATTCCTAAACCGATTTCACTCGTTTTCACCACCAAGATACAACGTATCGAAGACTATACGCTCACTTAATTTAATATTACTTATAATTAGGTATATGGGATCTGGGGAAAGTTATGACCCGATTTTTACCATTTCAGGTACAGAGAGAAACTGTTATAAGAAAAAAATTCAGAGGGAATGAATTACATAAAAATAACTGAGGGATTTACCTATATTTTCGGTGAAAAATTACCCTAAGGCACTGAGTTCTTCATGTTCGATATCAGGGGCCTTGAAAAGTCATGGTTTGATTTTGACAATTTTTCCACAAGTGATGTCACAGCTCAAATACAGTATTTGTGTAAAGTTTTATTCCGCTAGCTTCATTGGTTCCTTATGAATACATTATAAAGTAAACGAATCAGATGGAATTCAAAATTGGGTTATATGGGAAGTAGACGTAGTTGTGAACCGATTTCGCCCATATTCCACCCGTGTCATCAGGGTATCAAGAAAATGTTATGTACCGAATTTCATTGAAATCGGTCGAATAGTTCTTGAGATATGGTTTTTGACCCATAAGTGGGCGACGCCACGCCCATTTTCCATTTTGTAAAAAAATCTCAGTGCAGCTTTCTTCTGCCTTTTCTTATGTAAAATTTGGTGTTTCTGACGTTTTTCGTTAGGGAGTTAACCCACTTTTCGTAATTTTCAACCTAACCTTTGTATGGGAGGTGGGCGTGGTTATTATCCGATTTCTTTCATTTTTGGACTGTATAAGGAAATGGCTAAAAGAAACGACTGCAGAAAGTTTGGCTTATATAGCTTTATTGGTTTGCGAGTTATATACAAAAAACCTATTTGGGGGCGGGGTCACGCCCACTTTTCCAAAAAAATTACATCCAGATGTGCCCCTCCCTAATGGGATCCTATGTTCCAAATTTCATTTTCATAACTTTATTTATGGCTTAGTTATGACACTGTATAGGTTTTCGGTTTCCTCCATTTTGTGGGCGTGGCAGTGGACCGATTTTGCCCATTTTCGAAAGCAACCTCCTCAGGGTGCCAAGGAACATGTGTTCCAAGTTTCATTAAGATATCTTAATTTTTACTCAAGTTATCGCTTGCACGGACAGACGGACAGACGGACAGACGGACAGACGGACGGACAGACATCCGGATTTCAAATCTACTCGTCATCCTGATCATTTATGTATATATAACCCCATATCTAACTCTTATATTTCTTGGTGACACAAACAACCGTTATGTGAACAAAACTATGATACTCTGTGCAACAGGTTGCGAGAGTATAAAAAATACAAATTGAATGAGGTAAAGAAATATACTTCTGCTTTAGACAGATGGGATGAAAACTGTTTTGAATAAATAAATTTTTGTTTTGTGAGATTTTTGGAGATAACAACTATGAATCAGATATTACTTCGGGCTGATTCGGCAGGAATTCTCTCTAGGGATCACTATATGTACAGAATGCAGTTATAACCCCCTCTTGAGAATAAGAAAATGAGGAATCCGCTGTCAGTTTATTGAAATATAATATCACCTCGAAGTATTCTCCGTTTAATCCTGCAGCCCTTCAACGGATGAACTGTAGTTAGCGAGTTACATGGGTTTGTTTAGAGATATCGCTGCTTCAAAATTCTGAAGTATGAAAGTGTCGTTTCTATAGTTTAGAAAGTTCTATTGATGATCCTAAAATACTATTTCAACAACGTGTGACAAATTATTTTCAGATACAGTATACTCTCGAAAAGTAAATCGATTGGTATTTTGGGTAATTTACTTTTTCGAATATATACACAAATTATCTGTTTTTATAATATTAAATGCATTTTTAAACTTAAAAAATTCATTCATTTATTTGCTTCAATAAAACATACATTTACATACATACATATGTATTAATATAATAATATTTCTGGCCATTTTTGTACGACAATTCAAAAAGTCTGACACCTGATTTGCATCGTTTTTATTTTTAAACCAGTGGATCAAGTAGGAGAGTTTATTTACTAAAAAGACGCGATAAACAAGAGAGTAAGTGTTTTTGCAACATCGTAAAAAACGCTGTTTGCTTCGTTTCGAATTTTTTATCACACTCTCTGAAAAGTAAATTTAAAAAATTACTTTTTCGAGGTGCATGTGTAATCTTAAAGGTGATTAAATTTTCCGCGATTATTTACTTTCTGAGAATTTACTTTTCGAGAGTATACTGTATTATCTAATACAAATTATCATTGGGAATAGCTAAGAACGCGTTAAATCTATACTTGAGGATAATATATAGATAAAACTTAAAAAATAAATCTGAAATTGGAGCAAAAATAAATCTAATGTTATTTCTAAGCAGCTTTAATAATTCTATGTGTAAGCTGAGTCATATAAATACATTTATACAACCATAATTAATATTGTAATTAATTAATTAATTGCTTGAGTGCTATATACTGCCATAAATGAATTATATCAGTAGTTGTCGCCCACTGTTCCTTGAAATATGTACCCACATGCTAATAAATAGAATAGTATATCAAATTCATTCGCACATTCAATAATAATAAATAAAGTGTATATTAAAGTCTTTGAGACTGCCTTTTTGAAAAAATAAATTCTCAAATATTTAAAAAACAAAAATGTATATACTATATATGTATATACATATATTAATTCAATTGACCAATTCAGTAAGTTTATTTTAGTATACATATTTTGTATGAAAAATTTGCTTAAATATCTTTAATGTAGAACTCATATATATACTTTTTAAACTAATGGTAAGTCATTAAAAATATTTTATTATATTTTATTCCTTAACTCTTTTAGTTAAATCGTCATTATTATAGTAAATTAAATATGTTGAAAGCTGGATACCTACCTCAAAACTATTTTTAACTAAACTTCTGAGTTGGATAACCAAATACGATCTTGTTTATTTTAGAGAAAATAGAAAATTGTAACCCTTCGGCATCCCTTGTAAAACAAATTAAACAGAAATCTTTACAGTAAGAGAATTTCTTTAATGAACATAATACATATATCCATACATATGTTTGTATGTTCAGATACATTAAGCTCCAGATTAAATTTTCTCTCAGCAAATTGGTAAGGTAATGAATAGTTTATCAAATTAGTTGCACAATTAAATTTATATTCGTCGGTGTGCTCCCTCCAGTATGCTTCTCTGCTTACAAATGTGCTTAAATAAATATTCCATTATGCCTTTGTTAGTTTCCTTAGAATACCCTTTTCGGCATTTGCATAACTTATGGGCACTCTATACAAAGCTTCGGCTTATAAGCATTTATTGCGGGTAATATACCTTTTCTCAGTTCTCTTTTGTTAGTTCCATCAATTTGGCTCATCATTTTAAGTGGTTTCACCATCATTTGCTGTTTCGTTGAAATTTGTCAGTTGTCATGCCAATCTATTTTTAACCTTTTCTAAAACACACAACGAACATTTGTAAATTATTTATTTATTAATATCTGTTGAGGGGAAGGCTTGTAAGGGTACGTGAAGCAAATCCATTCATAATCGTTGTCTGTGTTTTTCTAAGTACTTTTTTGTTTTCTTTGGGTTGGCAGACGGTAAGCAATGTAAGACCAAGCACAATTATTACCAGGAAAAAATTTCTCGGAATTAAGATATCTCAGGAGGAAAAGAAAGAAATATATAATTTCACTCAGGTGGGGTTTATGCATTTTTATGCAGTATTACAAACTTGCAAGTGGATTTCATTGCGAATTTTAAGTGTAGTAAATATCCAACTAAGTACGCTTCGCCACGCTTCTTTATGCGAGATTCTTGCCTTCTTATCATCAAAAAAATGTATAATCCTTTCAAGTGATACCATTAAGTTGAACAAATGTAATATGAACTAGCTGGAAAAACCAAATGCACCGCCAATGACTTACTTACCACAAGAAGTAACACAGAGGAAACAAAACTGAAATAAAGTAAAAAATATCGAGAAAAAGGAAAATGCAGTGAGGGACCAAAACCAAACCAAAACATATACACTTTGTTAGCTTCTACTCTAGATATACTCGTATATGTTTGTAAACATGCTTTCTAAGCCTACTTTTTCGCCATGTTGCAACGTAGTCGTCTCAGTCTCATTCTAGTCGGCTACTTTCAACAAGTGGAACACAAAAGATTAAAGCACAAAACATGTAAAAAATCTATTTTAGCGGCATATTGTGTTGCAAGATGGTTATGTGCCTCTGCGGTAAGCTGTGTCTGGATGCGATAGGCTTTGAGTGCGCAGTCTTCGTTGCAGTAGCCTAATCCCCGTCGCTTGGAAACCTTTTTTGTACTTTTCCCTCTTTTACAATTATTATGCATGTTGTTGTGTAGATGCTTGTTGGAGCATAATAAGCGGGAGTGGATAGAGCAATGCTCCATTTTTATAGTGTTTTGCAGCCGTTAATGACATAAAAAACAGAAGACATGACACAAGGATGCAAAGGGCGCTTTCGCATTAAAAGGATATTTGAAAATCCAACAAAAACAAAACATTTCATAAAAATTAATTTGAATATAATGGTATATGGTTCATTCCAATTAATTTATGAAGCGTATTCTCCCATATTTAGAATATTATGAATATCAGTAATGACTAGGCTTAATACTCCAAGCGTCATTCCAAATAATGATAGCGAGGGGCAGTCTTTTACTGGATTTTAATAAGCATCCGTTCCTAATACGTAGATCCGACTGCAGTAGGAATAGTGTAAACGACATATATGGATAACTAAGGATGACTGCAAATAATGGAGGACGACTAAATTCTTGATAGGATATTGCATGCTTATATAATTTGAGCTTGAACGCCACAATGTTAATTGACATTTGGAAGAACCTATAAGTCTGCTTTAAAGGATACTTGTTTTTCAAAAGTACCATTTTTCATTGCCGACTCACGACAAATATTACAAAATAGATTTCGAGCAATGATAGTTGACAGTTTTTACATAAGTCCTTCAAAATCTTCTGCCCATTGTATGAAGACTGCGAAACGGCGTTAGACACCCAATTTTTCCTTAGGTTTATTGTGATTTTCGGAGTTCCCACAGATTACCCATTCCCTTGTTGAGGAAACATGCAAAATTTTTATAAAATTTGCAATGAAAGTCTGAACCTTAGTTCAAAGTTATTGTCAAAAGTTGCAAGTTGTGCTACATAAAAACAACAAATTCTATGCAATATATACAAAGCAGAGATGAATTGTGGCAACTGCACAAATAATAATAATAATTTTTATTATAAGAAAACAGAGAAACAACAAAAGGATTCCAGGAAAAGAGTTCGCTGGCTTTCAGAAACATCAAGTAAAGAAAATATAATCGGAACGTTGACATTGTGATATCAGCGTTGTGAAACGCTGCGAGCACACTCACCCAAATAGGGATGTGAGCAAACACAAAACAATTGCAACAAATAGAATCAACGAACATCAACAAAGAGGGCCATGTGTGCCAAAGGGTATGTGGGAGTTTACACAAAAGTGGGACACAAATACAAGTGAAATACATTGGGAACTCGACAACGGGGGTGTATTTGTGTAAAATTTCAGAATGCAGTTTATACCACTTTGATTTGAACGCATGTAACTGTACCGGTGTGTACCTCTTGACAAAATAAACACACTTTCGGAAATTCGCTACAAATTGTTTAAATTTTCATGTTACTCCTGATTTTTAATTTTTTCATCACCCCCATTTTTTCACTTAACCTACATATGTATGTACTATACGAGTATTTGCATGCGCTAAATATTAAATTACATATGAATGGGAGCGAGTGGTTATGTGTATGCTATATTTTGAACCAATTTTACTTAGGGGAAGTTAAGGATATAAATGGAAAGGCTTTCAATTCTAACAAGTCGGTGATGACTTCCAGATTTAATCTAAAGACGCGGTATTGGATATCAATAGTTTGAATTCTCTAGTGACTCTTTAAGTGCAGTTATTAAATGGCTGATATTAAATGTCCTCCAAAACTCTTCAGAAATGAAGTGACTTCTGATGAAAAATTTATTGAATTTGTATTTTAAAAGTGGTAAATAGATAATTAATCGTGAATCATAAAAAGTGGAATATTCAGAATTCTGATGCACTGCAATTATCCACAAAGATAACATTTGTACAAATTTTAAATTTAAGTATTCAACTGGGAAAATGTTTAATTTTTTTTATTTCGCTGGAAATGTGCGCGTATATGAGTGTGCATTTGCATACGCTGGTATTTTAATGGTGCTTTTTAAACAAATGTTTATTATTTTTTTGTATTTTTTGCAAGCCATCTTTTATGCCATTTTCCGACGCAACGCAACGCATGCAATTTTCATTAAGACTACTCAATTGCCAAGCCACCGAACCAAAATGGGCAGGAGCGGTGGCACTTTAAAAACGAAAAAAACTCACATTCGCAGTGCAACTAACCTCAACGCCTTCACCAGCTGTGGCGCAATCAATCGGTGCATTGAATTGATGAAATGTTAAATTGTTAATTACACACAATCCTTGTATGCGCAAATATTAAATTAGCTGGTGGGTGGGAATAAAAATATGCCACATACATCTGTATGCACATACATACATACAAATATCACCATACAGGTATACAACATAGGTATATCAAAGCCGTGCTTGGCATATAAGCGAGCGTTGAATGCTGCCTGATAAATAATTCGTGACAATGTACAATACCGTTAGAGTTTGTGAGTGAGTGAATTGAAATGCATGTGGCAGTCCACGACGAATACTCAGATGTGGGAGCACTTTATGTGTCACATTCCGGATATGTTTCTATACCAGAAACGCATATATAAGTACAAACATTTACAGGATTATAGTTTGGTCATTTATGTTTGAACAGAACGGGCCGTACCTGGTTGATTAACTTTTTCATAAAAATCCCAGATTTGGAAATAAATTTGTTTGACCGTTAATGTCAATCTTTGGTATGAGTTAAATGGCAAAAAATATGTTTACTTTGGCAACGACACTTTCTCGCTGATTCTTATATTGTTCTAAATATTTTTGCACACAGGACCCATCAACAATGAATAAATGGAAAATTTGCGATATTGCTTTTTTGTTACACCGATTAAATGCTTCATTGATGTTCTTTTTTATAGCAATAAACATTTCACAAAGAATCCTAGTTTTCAAAGGTTCAGACTTTAGCGAAGGAGACGAGCAAGTATATAATAAATCATATTTTTTTGAACACAAAGTTTCTTTACATACAAGTTAGGAGTAACTAATTAAGGTTATAACTAAAATTCTTCAGTCGTCGTCTACATTAAGCCACAACACCTTTACAGTTAATTAGTAATACTTCAGTAGTACCAACCACTCGTTTAGGAGATCTACCGCCAATTCATTTGGTTAAAAGCTCGTACTAACCGTCTACAGTTCGTAAGGTATTCATAATAATTATTTTGTATTTATTCTTGATTTTTGAATGCTATTCAAATACAATTTAACCAATTTTTACAGTTTACGCACATTTTCTTCCATAATTTTGTAGTTCCTTCCTTTGACACTTTTATCTAACAATTCATCTTCTTAGTGCATTTTGTAAAAATCCGTATTGATTTTTTTCGTTTTATTCACACTTTCTCATCACAATTTCCAATTTTTTGACTTCGCTTTCACTGCCTTCATTTCCACTTGACATTGATAAATACGTGCAGTGCGTAAACAAACATGATCGCTTTACATAGAAAAGGGCACTAATACAGTGTGTATTAAAGCAACTAGCGTAATAGCAAAATTTTATATTTAAGTTTAATGTTTAATAATTTAAACTAATGGTAACATAACCTCAAACAAATGTATGTGACCTGACCTAACTTAACCTAACCTAGATTGCATATGTATAATTTCGTTGCATGAATTTATTGAGGCTACCAGAATCAGTGTCCGTTATGACCTAACCAGCTCGAATGGCTTCGTCTGCCATTGTCCACCTGCTGAAAAGCTCTTCATCAGCATAGGACACAAAGCCGAAATTAGCAACCGTACAATATTCACCTCAAACGTTTAGGAGCCATCCCCTATTACTGTAAATAGTGTGCGAGTAAAAGGAAACTCACACATTTATATACACAATTGACAAGCCGAACACATTTCTGAGGGCGTGTTCCCATACCCATTTCAAGAGATGAAGATGATATTTACACGTTCCACTACGCTGCATGTAAGCCACACAACAATAATACAATGCTGAACTATAATAGAAGCTGTAAAATCTATATTTCATTGCAGAAGGTATTACTTACTTACATAATATACATAGAGAGCGCGAATACCATACCATACCATACCATACCAATAGGCGCAAAGGTTGTCAAAGCCCATTTAAGGAAGAGAAAGCGTTGTATGACCGCGGCGGACATAAAGTTGTTAAGTAGGATAGATGTAAAATATTACTTTTTTACGTGATAGATGGAATGTTGCTGCAGCTCCAGTTGAATCTACATATCACTAACAGCGTAGAAACCTCAGAGAGAATATTCGTATACTCATGCCACAGCTAAGTAAATTGTCAAAGTTCTGAGCAGCTATCAGTAGTTTAATAGGTTTGTGGTCGTCTTATGCAGCATCAGCTTTTGCGCATTTCCCTACGTAAATTCTGCGTACATTGCTATCCCCCAAAAGCAGCGGGTGGCAGAGTTCTTTCCGAAAAGCTGCTTTGTCCGCAGACACTGCCTTTGAGCTACTTGAAAACGATAACTTTTGATTCTGAAATTAGCTTTCTTGTTTTACTTGAAGATTTATTCACATTCATTAATCTTTCATAGAACTCTATATATGTAGTTTAAAAATAAGTTGAGAATGTTAGACATTTCGCTATGACAATTATTCTTTAATGCTTCAGATCACTTTGCTTGCATTTAGACGACAGATCATAACAATAAACTTTAGCTTTAGATGTGGTAGTCCTCGACAGTTACAAATTCAGTTGATTTCCGATCACGAAGTCCGAGTTATGTAGAATATATTACGAGAGAGTAAAGTAGTTGGTTCGCTTCTTTAAGATAATTAGTTAGTGATAGCCTTCACTGTCTACATCCACAGCTCCCCTAGACTGTTATGAGAACACCTCGACTGAAAACAGGATTGATTGGATGGAATTGAAGAAATTGGGCTTATCATGTCAAACTGTAAGTAGTAAGGTTTGATTGCAGATAAGAGTTCAAGACAATGTAAAGAACCAAATAATTGATTGAGAAACTAAAGTGAACTATATTCTGTTTAGACCGACGTTCAGATTATACTTATATACCACCAAAGTAGTAGGGAAGTATGATATGTGAAAAAATGTCTCTCTTTCTCTCCAAAATCCACATGGAGTTCTAAAAATAATTACTTTTTGCTAAAGTTTTACGAGCAAATCGTGATAATCAGCAACGCCACATCATATCAAAAATATTTCGCTTTTGATATCGTAACCCAACAATTCAGTGGCCTATGATATACAAAAAGTCAAAGCTTCAAAAAAATTAAACAATTCAAATTGCAACAGATATCAATTTCCACCAAATAAACAGTAATAAACTGTTTGGAAAACAAGCGAAATAAGCGCAACGACAATAAAAACTATATTTGACACCACAATCGAGGCCACAGCTAACATCAATGGACAAACAATGCAACAAGTGCGTGAAACTGGCTATTGGAAATTTTTGCAAGCCAAAAAAGCGGAGAATAACACAGCACAGCGACTCGAATAGCAGCAAAAAACCGTTAATATTAGTCGAAATCTGTTAAAAGTTTTATTGCATATCAACTAACTAAAATGGCTAGCCAGTTGACCGAGCTTTTGACGGTTACAATGGAGAAACTGGAGTGGTATAACCGGCTGGGTCTAAATCTACACAGCGGTATTGAATGGGACGCAGTGGCACTTGAACGTTTAAATAGAGTGGTAAGCTGAACTGTGAGGAAACAGTTGAATTGTTTGGTTGGGGAGAATTGAGGGGATCGTTAGAGTATTTGTATAAGCTTGTAGTATGGCTCAACTGACAGACAATGGACGTCAGATGAGATATCGACACTTTGCTTGTGTTCAGCCCACACAGTAGGCAGCTACGAATTGCTTTTTTGCGAAGTCTAAGTGTCCATTTCGGTCGCCTACTTTGTCGTTAGATGTGCTTCGTAACTACCATGAAACGGCATGTAGGCTGACTTAGCGCCCGTTCCAACCGGCTTATTGATTGGCTGGCCGACTTAAACTAACTGCGCAACACAGTAGGCTAATGATTTGGGCTGCTTAGCGGCAATTGCTTTGGTGGCAGTTTGGAGTGTGCCGATTCTGGGGCAAGTTGCTTTTTTGTTGCACTTAAATATTTTTTTTAGTTTTGGCTTTTGATATGGAGTGTGTTTTTCTGACCGGCTTTAGACAACCAACCTACAGTGGTCCGTCCACATTCTGGCCTGTTTTTGCAGAGTCCTCTAGTCTTCTTAACATAACAATAAATGTATTTACAATCAACTATCCAATCTTTCAACTTTATGAGCTTGAACATTTAAGTTGCTTGATTTCGCCCATATGGAGTATAACGCTGTTCTACACACGCTGTCCTCCAGCGAAAAGCATTCAGCTAAATTGCCCAGGAAGGGGCTCATAAAGACATTGGTCATGACTTCTCTGTATGTACTCATATAATTAGCCCCAACTTGGACTTGGCAATGTAAAGTATTTAATGCCGTTATTTGGTGTTGGTTTTCAGCTACTGCTGGTGAATGCCATACGAACAAGTGACAAGCGCTACATGCTGCGAATTATGACAATGTGGATTGAATGTCTTCGTTTTCAGGTTTTTCAATGACATGACATTGAAATCGTAGTATCAAACTGAACTCTATATAACTCGACATACTTTATATAAAACATTAATTATTATTTCCTTGCTCCGCTTCAACTCTATTTCTTGATTTTATCTTGTTAATTGAAACTTTTATATAAATATGGATTCGGTAAGCATAGCATTAGTCGCAAGAATGTGTTTATATAAAAATATACAATGTGAGATAATTAGACTTATTTATAATTTTAAGTATTCCTTGTTATCGCGAACTAATTAAAACTGCTTATAAGAAACTCTTTTAAATGAAATATTTTAAAATGTTTATATACCTTCACCCTGAACCTTCACTTAAGATATATCGACGAGTATATAAGTATATATATATTTATAGGTATGTCCTAGCTTAACTCAATACATCTGTGACTATAATTTATTCTACAAAACACCCCATGTAAAAGCATTAATTACAGCTAATGCGGTTCGGTTCTACAAGCGTCTAATTAGACGTCTGTTTTGTAACAGGTCATATATTTATTTATTTAAATTGCAGTATGTTCCATTGCTCGCATACATTTATGATAGCTTCAGTTATTGACAAGCATTCTTTACGCCTATTCACCATTATTTTTTTATCCTCATACATATGTATATATCAACCTTGCCCGTAGGTTCTTTGCACTTTTCACAGATGGTGGAGTCCCGCGCAGCGCTACTCAATTGCAATTGTTACACTGCGACAAAAAAAATATTCCACGAGAATGAACTAAAATTCTTCTACGGTGCGCCAATAAAATAAGGTATGCCTGAAAGTGCTGGAAAAATATGCACATATTATATTGAGTTAAAGCAGTGAAATGGAGTAGCGGAAAGTAGTGCTGTCTGCCACTGCGGTTGTAATTGTAACAAGACTCCGGAAAAAGTAGGTGTTGTACGAGTAGAGCACGTCCAACTGCTGCATGAGTTAAATTGTAGGTTTGGTCGGTAGCTGCTGCTGGAAAGTATAATAAAATAAAGCTCGGCATGGACATAAAAATGAGTTTGAGTCCTAAAAAGAATGAACTAGTAAACAAGCGGCACACCTAGTGTAATGGCCTAAAAAAAGTGATTTTTGAGAATTTTTTTTTAAAAAACTACTTTATCAATTATTTCAAAATTTTAAGAATATATTTATACATGTTTCAAGAATATACAGTGAAATTAAAAAAAAAAATTAAATATTTTTTAAGTTATAGTCGATCTCCAACGGGTCCTTCACTGCTGCAGAGGTTCCGGCCTTCTCCGTGGATGAAATCTAAAAAAAAATCTCCTTAAACTAGATAATAGTGTCTGTACAATGACCTACGATAAAAAAAATTATAAATTGACAATATGACGGCTTTTTAAAAAAAATAGTCGCATTTTACCCAAAATTTTGGTCGTTTTTGGCCTGCCAAAAATCGATAGGTCATTGTACGGAGAACTATATAAAGAACATGTAAAAAAAAACTAGTGATCGGATCATTTGTTTATGAGTAATCACTGCAGCAAATTCGGAAAATGATGTTTCGAGAAAAACGTGTTTAAAGATAAAATGATCGTATTCACTGTTACCGAGCGGCTGCTCTTTAAATTGCTATAACTCAAAAACTATTTGAGATATCGATTTGAAATTTTAATATGTTATTGTGTAATCTACCGAAATATGAACAATAAAAATTGATTTTTTGATTGATGCCCCTTAAATACAAAAGTAAATACAAATTTAATTCAGAGGTAACGTATAGTGAACCGGCCGGAAGACATATTGCTCAAATTCAGAGTATTCATATTATCCTCAGTATTTAAATTAAATTTTGTTTAATTAGAAACGGGGAAACGGACCGACTATTTTATTGCTGGTTCAACCACATGCATGATGTACTTTATTCAAACGTAGAGCCATTATATTGGGACCATTTATCTTTTATATATTTAAATACGAGCTATTCGTTTATATCGTGGTTACTCCACTAGTGGAATCGCAGTCAACTCAGTTGTATCCAGCATGGCTTTCTTATTTAAATATGGGATTCTTAAAAGAGGCTAAAATGCTAACTTTCCAGATCTTCTTGTCTTTACAACAAGACGATCAGTTTAGCTTATATAGAAAATATCTGAAATTAAACGAAAAGGGAATGTTTATCGTGTTTATGTTCCGACTGTCCGATGATTTCCGGATGCAGCTCTTTTATTTAAGTGAACAAAATCGATTTTCCTTAACAAATTAGTAAGGGTATTCGTTTAAACGTGTAAAAGCCCCGTAAACCTCTTAAACCGTGTATATTTACGAATGCGTAAAAATCTGGCAGCAACTTATATGGAAATTCATTTAAACACATTACGCACCAATGTCAGTGTGTAAAGAACACTTGTAAATTTACGATATTGCAAAAGCAACCCTACCAAACGACCAGCTGATGAATATTATTGTGAAAATTAAAATGGAAAAGGTAAGAATGAAACTCGGAACATAAATTTTATTTAATTGTTGCAATTGTTTTATATTTCAGGATAAAAAGTTAAAGCAAAAGCGTCTACGGCTGAAACCGTCCCATCGCTGGACAGAGTCGCAGTCCCTGCAGCTGTTGCAAGCAGTATCCGACGCAATTAAAGATAGTCCAGAATCTTTTGAGGTAAGGGTTTTAGAAAAGTGAAAATGTTTAGGTACATATGTTTGTTTTAACACGAATTTACGCATATCTTCCAGAAACCGACCTCCCAAAGGTTTTACGAAAAATTGCAGCAAAATACACCGGCACTTCAATCTGTCGTTTGCGTAGCTATGAAAAGCAAAATGAGGTATCTCAAAGCGTTGTACGTTGCCGCGGCAGCCTGGAAAAACAAAACTGGGTCTGGACTACTCGCTAATGGTGACGAGTCAAGCGTATCAGCGCATGTCAACAAAATTTGTCCCAACTTTGACTTACTGGAAGTTATCTTCGGGCAACGCTGATAGTTCGTTAAACCCTTGTGCTGATAGTTCGTTAAACGATACCATCGATTCCTACGACTTGTGTGCGCTCGATTGTGAGGATTTAGTTGACCCAATATTACCTATAAGTATAAGTAGCGATTGCAGTGCCGCCGCCGCGGCAACTTCTACACCACAAAGTTCGTTGGACTTTAGAAGTTCAACAAAAAAACCAAAAAGAAAGAGTGAAGCCCCGTTCAATAAATTGATTTTTATTCAGGAGAAAAGGTTGGAATTAGAAGTTAAGAAAATAGAATTAGAAAAAGAAAAAGAAAAGAATGAGGTCGAGTTGAAAAGAATTGAACTGAATAATCAATTAGAAATGAAAAGAATTGAAACTGAATCAGAAAAAGAAACCAAACTGGAAATTGAAAAACTGAAACTTGCTAGTGAAGAACGCATTAAAATGTTTGAAATAGAGTTAAAGTTAAAATCAAAATAAATGTGAAACTTTAAGAGATTTCACATGGTACTTTTTTCGCAAATTTAAAAGATCTTTATTCTAAAAGGAGTAATAAGGGTCGAAGTTAATTTATATGCACTGTCTGCAGCTAACCACTCTGATCCTGTTAGCATTTCAGTGGCGTTTGTGGATAGCTCGCAATTGTTGTATATCCTAGCGTCGTGAACACTACCGGGATACCCCAATACCATATGACGAATTACTAGTTTGTGGTCACACACACATTGAGCCTTAAGTGAATATATATGCTTGCGAGAAAAATATGCTTCGCAATCTACAGTGGGTTTTTCCGCCAATTTTATCTCCGTTCCATCTACGTAGCCAACACAATGTGGTAGCTCACTGAGTGTTTGAACAACTAAAGCTCTACGCTCTACAGGGTCCGGCCAAAACAGAAACTGAGTTTTCCTTTTAATAATTGCATCAAATACCCTGTTGGTCATGACCTATTGAGAAATTTAAAATACAGCTGAAACACAAATTTTAACCGATACATATGTAAATAGCTCACCTGTATTACTCCACCATCGCTAATACCAAACAAACTAGCAATTTTAGTAATTGTTGCTCCTTCTCCACATGAACCCAGTCGGTACATTACTACAGCCAATTGAATTTGGATAGGAAACTGTTTACATGAACGTGGACCATTGAACACTTCGTCATCCTTTATCAGATCAATGATAAAATCAAATGTGGTTTTGCTGACTCGCACAATTTCTCGAAACCTGTTTTCATCCAAATGCGGTAATACATCTATTAAAAAGTTGGGTGATTTTGGGACAGAATGATGAACAAATGTAGATCCATATCTAAAATATGCAGCAGCTGCCAATGCAAAGCTAAAGTCTTCCATAATTTCATCTTCCTTTTTGCGTTGGATTTCTGAAATCATTTATATATTTATGTATATATGCGCCTTTAAAAAATGTAGCATTGACGCAAAACAATTACCGTCATGTTTTCCAAACAGCTCCAACATTAACAAATCAAATACTAGTGATTTTTCGCAAAGTTGAATAAATTTTGCTTTTTCGCTAACTTTCGGCATTTTAATATTTTGACACCCAAACAGCTGTTTAATACATAAATAAGTGGCATTTACACAAAGAATTTGAAGTGCGTTCATGTAACACACTGCGTATTTGCATAAATTTATGCGATGGGTAACATTACACGTTTAAACGAATACCCTTAGTGTAAATAAGTATCAGTACTCTATCAAACAAAACAATATTTCTAAGAAAATATATTGTGCTGGCCTTTTTTCCTTGTAAATAGGTATAATAACTATATACATACAAAGCTATATATCTGCCTGTCCACCGGTAAATATGTTAGTACGTGATTACAGTCTTCTCACTGCTTACGTTTATTCCAACCGACCGCCCATCTTAGTAGTGTCCTCTGCAGAAGCACACTCATAAAACTTCTTCGGTGCTCTGCATAGTGCATATCTTCTTGTTGGTTACACACTTTACGCTGAGTTCAGTTGCCTTAATGTTGTTGTTGTTGTTTGGATCTCAGTCATTGCCTTGTTGACTTTGGCTATTAACCTGTATCGTAAAGTGTAATAGCGAAGGCAACAAAAGTGATAAATACTGGAGTAGTGCTAGTTTTCAACAACAGCAGGGGTGTACTTAAATGTTGTTAATAAGTGATATGCAATCAACGATTACGAATACCAAGGAAAAGGGGGGTCGGATTAAAAATAGTTGGATATTAACATGGATGCTAGTTTGGTTAGACTTAAAACATTTCTTTCGAATGTTTAAAGATTAAAATTATAAAGAATCCTGCGAAATTCGAATGAATTTGCAATCAGTGAGATTATAAGGAGTTAGTAGGAGGCAGATGAAGGAAGTCTGACCGCTATTTTTTCCAAAGCGCATAAAAATCCGAGTCCATCCTTACGGTGACCAATTGTAAAATTAATCTTGTGTCTCAGTAAGATATTTATGCTCACTTGGGAGCGCAGCGTTTAGTGACTCTGTCGCCTTATTTTTTCATGTTTCAAACAAACTCATTCATGCAAACTCTTTTAACATTTTAATGTTGAAAATTGTTTATTTCACTCTGTTAATCCGTTACAATGGTGACCAATTGTAAAATTAATCTTGTGTCTCAGTAAGATATTTATGCTCACTTGGGAGCGCAGCGTTTAGTGACTCTGTCGCCTTATTTTTTCATGTTTCAAACAAACTCATTCATGCAAACTCTTTTAACATTTTAATGTTGAAAATTGTTTATTTCACTCTGTTAATCCGTGCTTATTGTATTCTCATTTGTTTACGCGGGATATTGTGGCAAACTCGTCACGGGTTTTTCCACTCTTCCATTGCCCACTTGTTCAGTTCCCCGGAATAATAGCATTTGTTGAGTTTATTTTTCCACTAACAAAATGATCATTACGCTAAATCTATTTATTACAGCTGTTCGTAAGCTCTAACCAGCGGCAAGGATAACAATGTTATTGTATTACTATTATTTTATTTGACTTTATTCCTTTTTATGGCGTTTTTCAGCCCATGAATGCGGCGTATGATGGTTGGTCTGTGGAATGTCGGTAGTGTCCTATTAGTATAAACATTTATTCATCCATAAACTCAGTGTTCATTTGTTCACTTGGCGTTTTTGTGCCTTCACTCGCTGTTCGTTTTATGTTCGCCATTTGTTTTGTATAATTTATTTATGGCATCGTTGTTTCTTTTTGGCTTTAATATTTATATCTATGTTTAGTATAAGTTTAAAATCCGAGATTTAAATCAGACTTCTTGATTATTTTGCTTTTTTCGTCTTCGAATCAAATAAAGTCTTTCTTCGATTAGCCACAATTTAGAGACGGCGAGAAAATTTAAAAACTAATTTAAATGGAATGACATAATCGAAGAGAGATATAATTGAGAGTTGTATTTTCAATTAAAAAATATATCCCGGTACCATTTTGTTTTCGGATGAAACTTTTTTCACAAAAGCGTAGAACCCATATTTTTTTTAAATATGTGTTGGTATTGAAGTCAAAATGATGTCTATGTGCTTTGGAAGGTGCGTTAGTCTATTAGCTAACAGACATTATAATAGCTGGATGTATGTGTTAGTAAAACCGCAAAGTCTTAAATTGAGTTGGGTTTTGCTAGCTGTTTCTAGCGGGCACGAGAAGTGCGAAGTAGTACGTGCTTGTGGCTTGTGAAGCTTATGCTTGCGCCATTGTTTTTACTATTCTTTTTGCGTCCTAGAAACGGCATTTGCAGAATAAAGTGCATTATGTTACACAGATGAGTGTAAAAGAAACGCAAATGGCTCACTCACACACACGCAGTAAGATTTTTTAGTTCCAAAGGGAAGTAACTGCGTGTTGCTGTCATAAAACAAACAACATGTTGCATGCAACAATGTTGCTTATATTCTCAGTCAAAGGAAATATGCAAAAATAAGGAAGAATACAGCTGGAGAAAGCAGTTTCACAAATTTCTTATGTCGTATGGAAAAACGGTGGCATGGCAAAAATGATTTCTTTCGCATCAGTGCCTTAAGTGTAGTATACATTTGCAATCCTTGTAAATATTTTGTAATGGAAAGCAATTTTCTCAAAGCTAAATTAAATTGTCATTTATTCGCACACTTGTACCGAGCATATGTGACGTACAATAATAAAGTATTTTTTTACTGCAAGAAAGAAAATTGCTTTAGTAGTATACAAAAAGTGGAAACGAGTTGTAAATATTTGCCTTGAGAACACAAGGAGAGTGCAAAAGTGTTAAAATAAATGGGGGAATGGAAGAGTATACAAACATTGATGAAAAACTCAATGCTCTAAG
This sequence comes from Zeugodacus cucurbitae, assembly GCF_028554725.1. Taxonomy (NCBI): domain Eukaryota; kingdom Metazoa; phylum Arthropoda; class Insecta; order Diptera; family Tephritidae; genus Zeugodacus; species Zeugodacus cucurbitae. The sequence goes on from NC_071671.1 coordinate 15,201,519, forward strand.
TACTACTGCTTATTCAAGTAATACTCATACTCATAGTACAACTCTTTATTCAATGTGCTAGTCTTCTTCCTGAAAACAGTACTCGTTGTGTCTTCAATGTGCTACTTAGTACACAAATTATTACTCAAATAATTATTAATTTTTCAAGAAAAATTATGGAAGAGAACTGAAAAACTGTTCATAAATATCTAGCCAATATAAAGTTTCGGTACGTCATCTAGATAATTTTTTAATGACAGAAATCGATTATTTGCAGTATTTTCGTGTATTATAATTAACAATTTATTATATATAAGGCATTCCACATACTTTTAAATTAGGTTTAATAAAATCAGCCAAATTATTAAAGCCGCCATATTTTCCGTCTTAGCTTAATTCACTGTGCCCACTACTACATATATCTTAAAGGAATATTAACACCACACATAACTGCAAATGCTTTCTTTGTTTGCGGTAAAACTATAGCGATCTTCATTTTTTCTGCATTTTTCACATTTCTTTTTCTTTCCCTGCTTTGCTCTTTTCTTTTCATTTACTCTTATTATTCTTTTCTTTGCACGATATACTGCAAGAATGGCATCTTAAAGATACACATATATTGTATATGTGTAAGTTTTGAGTGTATGCATTTCTGTTGCATATCTCAGCAGACGTGATGATGCATGTGAAAAATCCCCTCGTACTATTCATATGTTTCTATGCGTGACAATATACTTATGAAATTTAAATTCTCTAATATTTATTTTTTCGGAACAATTTACAAAAACATTTTCGTCCTCATAATGCATCCTTGATTTTTTACTTTATCGTACACGTTATTTGAATCTATTACTTATAAAACTTGACTTATTTAAAACTACACATTTTTGCTTTCAAACAAAAACAATTGAAAATACACTCACCGCGACTTTCGTCGGCAGAAAACCATTTATAAAATGACAATGATTGCAGTTAGGACGAATATCACATTGATGCGATGGCACAGTAAACTGCTTAAAAAATTTAAAAATCAAGAAAAGCGTGGTAGTAGGACATTAATATAATTATCAAGAGCATTTTGCGCTAGAAGTAGATCGGCAAAGCTGTTGTTATCGAAGCGTTACGCAGAGAACCGAGGTCCCAAAGAATTTTTAATTTACATGGACTCATCAAAACAAACAATTTAAACAAAGATTTCTTTCATTTTTACCATTTTCAATTGCAATATTAATTATCGTTCCTTACTGGATTTCTTTAAAATACAAATAGAGCTAAGACATAGCGATATTAATATATAATACGTCTCACATTTATTTGACAGAATAGCACAGATTCTCAAATCTTTTTGTATGTGCTGCACCCTTCTATATTTTGCACGTATCGTAGTTGTAGTTAGTTGGGTTAAACGACGATAACTGGTAATCCATGTGCTGAACTTAACCTAAAATTAGCTTTATATTGTGCGTTATCGAACAATTGTTATTGGTTGATTGACGTAATAAATGTTTGTTTGTGAGACGATAGGAAAATGGTAAAAAGACATAGAATATTAAAACATTCCCAAAATAACCACACAATCATCAATTGGTGAATAGTTGCTCATACGCCCTGTACATCTTATTTGCATATTGCCGTAATAAAGAGGAAAAAACATTGAATTGACCCTAGTATTTGTTATTCGTATACTATTTGTTGTCGATGCCATTTGCTTGAATGCTTTTTCTGGTTTGGTTTTTGTTTCACCTGTAACAAAATGAATGTTGTGTGAAGCGTTGTGATACACTTTATTGCTTTGAAATTTTTGCAGGACTAAGAGTTGATAGCAATTTGTTAACCACAGTGTACTTGACAATCGAATAATAAGAGATTATTTAGCAGAGGAAGGCGTTTTCCACAAAAAATTAAAATTTAGTTGAAAATATATAATATTCTGCGGTCATATTTAGATACCAGAATTATTTACAATATTCATATAATGGCGGGCTTATTAAAACATCTTCATTCTCATGTAAAGTGCAAAGTATTAAACATTGTACTCTGATCTATGGCGCCTGCTACACGTTCAGTATTTATCGTGATATTTCCTGTATCGCGATATTTATTGAACGTTTAGCATGCAATATTGATGGATCACGATCCATATCACAAAATATTTAAATATTTTAAAATCCAGACCGCGGATCGTGGATCGCGAGATAAATATTGAATGTGTTGCATATTTTGTGATTTAGAAGTCCGTATTGGTGAAATACAACAGTGCCAAAATTTTAAAATGAACTTTATTCTAATAAATGAACATTAATTATACTGTTTGCAATAGAATCTTTGCCAGAGCTATGCAACTCATCTGCCAAAGGTTTTTTGATAACGTCCAAATATTGGTTACATATAATGAATTGCTGTGGGAGCAAAAACAATAGCCAAACATGATTTTCTTAGGGTTTCTTCCGAAATTTTATGAAAAAATTTACAAAAAATAAACAAATAAATTTTTAAAATATTTTTTCTTATGAAAACACTAACAACATCGTATAAATATTGACGTAATATATATTGAACGTCTAGCAGTCGCGAAGTAATCCATCAATATTCAATATAGATCGCGATGCAAATATCACAATACATATTGAAGGTGAAGCAGGCCCCTATGTCTTCAATGGAGATTGTTTATTATTTCGCAAAGAAGGTGACATTCTGTTCCAGAGGAGTTTCTAATAAAAAATAATTTCGTTTATGTAATCCTCAATATTTTCCGTGGGCTTGAATAATTTTATGGAGATATAAAAAAGGGAAAAATAACGGGTGATTTTTTTGAGGTTAGGATTTTCATGCATTAGTATTTGACAGATCACGTGGGATTTCAGACATGGTGTCAAAGAGAAAGATTCTCAGTATGCTTTGACATTTCATCATGAATAGACTTACTAACGAGCACAACGTCGAATTTTCAGTGAATGGGCCCTAGAAAAGTTGGCAGAAAATCCGCTTTTTTATCGACAAATTTTGTTCAGCGATGAGGCTCATTTCTGGTTGAATGGCTACGTAAATAAGCAAAATTGCCGCATTTGGGGTGAAGAGCAACCAGAAGCCGTTCAAGAACTGCCCATGCATCCCGAAAAATGCACTGTTTGGTGTGGTTTGTACGCTGGTGGAATCATTGGACCGTATTTTTTCAAAGATGCTGTTGGACGCAACGTTACGGTGAATGGCGATCGCTATCGTTCGATGCTAACAAACTTTTTGTTGCCAAAAATGGAAGAACTGAACTTGGTTGACATGTGGTTTCAACAAGATGGCGCTACATGCCACACAGCTCGCGATTCTATGGCCATTTTGAGGGAAAACTTCGGAGAACAATTCATCTCAAGAAATGGACCCGTAAGTTGGCCACCAAGATCATGCGATTTAACGCCTTTAGACTATTTTTTGTGGGGCTACGTCAAGTCTAAAGTCTACAGAAATAAGCCAGCAACTATTCCAGCTTTGGAAGACAACATTTCCGAAGAAATTCGGGCTATTCCGGCCGAAATGCTCGAAAAAGTTGCCCAAAATTGGACTTTCCGAATGGACCACCTAAGACGCAGCCGCGGTCAACATTTAAATGAAATTATCTTCAAAAAGTAAATGTCATGAACCAATCTAACGTTTCAAATAAAGAACCGATGAGATTTTGCAAATTTTATGCGTTTTTTTTTTTAAAAAAGTTATCAAGCTCTTAAAAAATCACCCTTTACATTATATGGATAAATAATCAAAATTGTATTATAGCTCTGGCGCTCTGTGTTTTAATTTTTTATATTTATTCTTCCAAAAACTGATGGATTTATGTCTATACTATTTTTTTAATTTTGTATATAATTTGAGGTCTCACCACCCTGATGATGATCACACCCATGGGTACCTATTTCATTACTATCAATGCTCGCACGTCACATATCACATGCTACATATAATTGTGTGCAACACATGCTGGGTATTTTTGTTTCGCGATGCCCTTGTGCCACATGCACGCTCTTATATAATAAAACTAGCAGACCCGGCCACACGTTTTTGTGGCTAAGGTATACATTAAATTAAGTTGGTCCAATCTTGGCTTCGGCGACGATATTGATTACTCGAGGTCGATTTATGTTACGCAGCATGATTACAACTCACACTACTTTTAATTGCAAAGTGAGTGGTGATAGTACAGGATTATTACATTGATATTAAATAGTTTGGGATAATTGACTACGTCATCCTGGTTTGTAGCTGTGTCAACTCTTCTGGACCGAAATTCTAAATTGTCGCATTAAGATCATCTATATCTTTGTTTTTTTACCACCAATATAGGTCATTCAATCAGTCATTTATGGTTATCATATTGAGGTTTCATGTCAGGAAAACTACTCTTTCAAGTCAATGTGACAGAAATCTGTTGGAAATGCTATTAATCCATCGAGGTGTCAACTGCGACCCTACCATTTCCAACTGCTTCTACAATCGCAATTTGATATTGTTGCAAAAACACTCATATGTTAGTTGTTAATTGGCGAAACTTTATGTGTCGCCACAAATTAAATGACTTTAGGCTTGCGATTAGCCCGTCAGTAACAGTTGATCCAGGAATAATTGGAAGAATCTGGCGTAAATCACCTGCCAACAGAATCATGGCTCCACCAAAAACGTTTATCGACAATCAAGATCTTTTAAAGTCCTGTGCAGTATCTCCAGCGACTTCTTGAATAATTGGAAAATCCTCGTTATAGCGCTATATTTGGCGATTTTGGCGACTGGTGTTTCGTTCATTTGCAATTTAGGAGTAATTTCAAGGCCGAATGTGCCGTTTGTTTGCCTAGTAACAGGTGCCAAGTTACCCCTATTCCCGTTAACCTTGGTGGTGAAAATGAGTGAAATTGGTTCTGGAATCACATCAGCCCTTATATTCTATATATGATGATTTTCTATGGGACTTAATGCCGAATATATAGGTCATATTGTGGGTTATCTAAATAAAATTACATCAATAAATTGCGAGAGTGTAAAATGTTTGGTTGGACGTGAACTTAGCCTTTCCTTATTTGTTACAAATTGTTTTGCGCTATCGACACAACCTTATACAATTGAACAATAACAAAAATATTTTAACAAAGCAACAATGACAACCTTCAAAATATTTTTTTTTTTGTTTTCTCTTTTTATATTTTTCTTGTCAACTCGAATAAAATTCTCTTATTGATATCTTCCTCGTAATTTTTCCATATTTACTCACTTTCTAATGTTTTTCTGGCCTTCCACGAATATTTTAAGAGTAAAATTAGCCAGATCGGTTTGAACTTCAACAACCAATAACTTCCCGATTTTAGAAAATTTTTAATTTTCTTCGCGGAAAGTTAAAAAAATTTAGGGGTGGACCACCCTTAACTTTTAGGAGGATGAAAAATAGATGTTTTCCGATTCTCCACCCTAGCCGATATGCACGCTAAGATTCACGAAAATCGGTCCAGCGGTTTCAGAGGAGTTCAATAACGTACACCGTGACACGAGAATTTTATATATTAGATATTTAATTACTTCAAAATACTCAAACGCTCAACTGCAGGCTGCGCGAGGAGTACAAAATATTTATAAAGTGAAAATTCAGCTGAAGACGTATCTGTCAACATAAATTTTAATGGAGCACTAATCTAAGTTTGTGTGGGGAACGGTGCATAAGATGTTTATACGCATGTACTCTTGTGAAATTTAAATTCAAATGGACTGTGCGCCTACAAGTTAAAATTTTTGTTGAAGTTTTTCATCAAAGTTGCCCATTGTAAGAGAAAGGCACATTTTTCTGCGGTCTCTAACTTTTTTAATGTTGACTTTTTTGGTAAACTTTCATTGGCAAAGCTTCTCAGAATAAGTCCGTCTTTAAGTTCTTAAATGACTGTAAACCCCAAAATTAATGTTTTTTGTGTCCTTATAGCCAATATGTCGAAAAAAACTGAAATTTAATCCATTTTTTTTTAATGTTTTTTCCCTCTATCTCTATTCTCTGCAATCTATGCTTAAATTTTGACTCTTAGGCAATCGTTTAACGTTTCTTTCAAACGTTACTTGTTGTTATTTCTTATCAGTGCAGTGGTTAAAAATTTGACTCGTTGCTTGCTGATTTGTGTTGGACATTGATAGATGAATCTTATTAAATTTAATTTAAATATTGTGTACAAATTTATAATACTTATTGATAACACTTACAAGATACAAAAAAAATAAAATAGCACACAAACATAGTATATATATAAGTACATATATAAAGTATAATGTATGTAATTTGAATTGATTTGGCTCTCCCATGTCTTTCTGCGTAGGAGACATTTGTGAGGCCTTAATTTCTCTACCATTGATATCATGCTCTCTAACCTTTGTTAAAACATGCATTAGTGATATTCTGGGCACATCTCAAGCAAGAGATCGCTCTTTAGTAGAGAGTTCCAGTTGTTTAAGAAGCATTTTCGAAGCAAATTGAAGTGTTATGTCGGGCTCATTTGTTATAATTTATTTTAGAACTTATCCATAACACTTGTGCAGCGAAGTGTATTACTTTATTTTTCTACATATTCCACATCGTGTGCATAGGTGCGCAAATATACCTTTTATTCACCTCTACACCTCATCATGACCTAAAAGTATAGGTAAAAGTGAATGCAGCTTCTGTGAGAGTGGGTTGTTACTTTCATTCAAAATAAACATATTTGTTTGTGTGTGAGTGAGTGTGCATATGTGGCATGTGCGAAATAAAATCTTAGTGGATAATATAAATTCGAAAAATACATGCTCGAGGTGCTTTTATGCGCACAAATAAGCATAAACTCTGCACACATACAGGAGCAGACTTTACACAGTGCGCATGCGTACATGAGAGTAATGAAAGTAAATTGTTTTTATTGGTTTACATAGATTAAGTCGGCATACCGTGCGGTTCACCGCAAAGATGAAAGGTAAAAGTTTTCACTGCACTGCTTGTTATTGGTATTGTTGTTTTGCAAGGCTTTTATTGTTGTGCACTGAATGCGCATGTAGAGATGAAAGGAAAAGCTTTTTAATTTAGCAGGAGGCCAGTTGTGGTTAGTCCTTTATAGTAACTTCAAGATTTCTGCAAGTTTTTTTATTTTATTGATATGTGTATGGGTGAGTACACATTAAAGCGTGGGAAAAATATATTTTTGGAAGATGAAATATTTGTGTTTTAGATAGAAATTTGTTACTAGCTCTATCTCTGATGGAATCTTGTTGGTTAACTACTATTAGCGGAAATAATTTCTTGCTAGTTATTATATCTAAAGAACCTATCCTCATTATTGTAGAAGTATGGACTTGTAGAAGTATCCGAAAACTTGGTTAACTTGCAACTAAAGCAAACCGTAAATGTAAGTCGGCCCTTCATTGCAAATACACTCAAATAACCGGCAGTGCAATTCAGTGAAATGCAGTTTGCGTCTACATTTATAATGTCTAATCATTGACATAAATTCATTCACATGATTGGCTCAAGTTTGTGCTTAGTAGCATTGAATCATTGAATCCTTGTGTGATATGTTGCAAATCAGGGATTTAATTTTGAGGTGACCGGTGGAGTTCATTATATGTGTAAAGGCTTACTAGGTTATACGATTTTTTAAAGTTTTGGTATTCACACCTTGGTAATACTTTAGTCTCTACAGATAAATATTTATTTAACCGATTTAGTTTAATTTCCATAATTGAATATTCAACTTGTTTCATTTTTTTTTTCTTGATTCGATTATTCAACAGGTGGCAAATCTTTCCAAGATATTTCGAATGTATACATTACATTATACTTTAATCTTATTGCTCTTTTATCTTCATTTATCTTTTAATTTTTATATAATCAAAAATGATGTGCCGGTGGCATCTGTTCTCAAAAAATATTTTCAACGGTTAGTCTTCTTAATGAAAAATATTTTCAAACGTATGCTTCTTTAATCCTCTTAATTTAATGTTTGTATAGTAATGAGTTTTATCATAAATATGTTCGAAGTTTAACATTTGCAAATCCGGTGGCAAGCATCTAATCTTTTTTGCAAAATTGTGGAAAGCATTTGCAAGAGGTGTAGAAGGTGTGAGGAAGGATATCAAATATATTTTGCTAATAGATATTTAGGGTAGCTATATCTAAGTCTTGGCCTGGCCTATTTTCACCTTCAGCAAATACAGTCAAAGTCATATTATATTTACCGTCAGCTGTTTTAATGTTACTGTCATAGTTGAAGGTTATTGGACATATGTAGATTTGATCAACCAAACAATCCTTATAGTAATAACATAAATCAGTTAAAGAAACAAAAGATAAAAATTTCCAATCTCGCGCCCATGGGTATGCTTTGATTTGTCTAACTTTCGTCTTTATAAGTCAATTCGTTGACAATTACAGCTTAAAGTTACGGTTATAAGTGCCATTCTATGCCTATTTTTTCTCTCAAAGACACATCAATACATTTTAAGTGGATTCCATTTACAATTCATTATTGTTATGAACAGCATAAAGCCTTCACCACACTGCTCTCATATATCTTTAATAATTGGGTCTGTATGCGGCTTCTAAGCGACACGCGGAAGTTACGCCTATAAGCTCACACTCCCACAAAACACGCTAATTTGTAACGCTTTTCTTCCTTTTTTATTCACTTGTTAAATATAACTTTTCCTCTATTCAATTACTCCAAAATCACATATGTTTCTACATTTTTCGTTTTTTCTCTCTTTAAGCTTCTAAGTACTTCCTCCTTCGACACGAGCTTTTCAACAACTTTTTCATTGCTGAAGTTTTTAGTAAAAGCCAAGTTCAAACTCGAGTTGACACACAAACGCGCATTTGTAAGACATGCTTTATTAAATTGTGAAAATTCGATAAAGCAGAGGATATAAGTTTTTTGCTAACTGATACATTTTTTAAATACATACATACACATTCCTTAATTCATATGTGATTGCAAGAGTTCGACGTTTCGTCAGAAGGTTTGATAGAAATTGTAATTTAAATCGAAGTACAGTGGAACGTCCATAACTCGAAGATCTCCATAACTCAAACTTTAGTATTGGCAATAGCGTTTAGATATCAAATTTCATACAAATTTCCTTCCATAACTCAAACTTCCTTAACTCGAAGTTCTCCATAACTCGTACAAGGGCATAACACAAAATTTAAAATGTTACTATCGGGGCAGAATTTTAAAAGAGCCTCTCTATATCGTAAGGAGGCGAACAAAAAATATGATATTACACCTATGGATAAATCATATAACAAAGGCATGGGATACAGAGTCAAGAGTTAAAGAATAGTAAACTTCAACAAACAAAATTACAGAATTTATATTTAAACGTAGTTAAGTAAAACGTTATGCGAAGTAAATAATTAAAACTGTGTATAAATCTATATTTTACAGCTTTTTGAAAAATTTATGTTTTATAGAAAATTTCTATAACTCGAAGTCTCTCTAACTCAAAATTTTCTTGTGGATTATGGTGATTCGAGTTAGAGAAGTTCCACTGTTTTTCAAACTTTACATTTTCAACTGAGTATTCAAGCTCGTTATTGTAAGATTAAAAATTGAAAGTATTAAAATGTCGTATTTTCTACTCTCTTACACTTTCTATTACAAATCCTTTCTTATGACTTGAAGGCTGTGTTGTTTATTATAGTTTTAGTTCAGTAAAACCCATTAAATGAGTAAAAGGAGTGCCAGGAGTCCTTACTAGAGGTGTTCTACGTTATATGGAGATTTTTGAAATAGTGTTTTAAGTTAACAGAATGGGCTAATTTCTTTCCTTTTTATGTAAAAATGTTAAAAAAAAAAATTTGGGGACAATCGGATGATGGGAAGACGGCGCGGAAACGTTTTTAAATTAAAAATTGCCTTCCTATAGGAAAAAACAAGTTTTATGTATTCAAGAATCAATTTTTCTTTTAGTGTATTTATTAAATGAATATGTATGCTTTAATATGTCTCAACTAGCACGATATAAAGAATAATTTTAATAATATTTTGTTCTTATTTCGAGTGAAAAAACGGTAAATAATATTTTTTTATCGCACCATCGTCGTAACTGGGCCATTGCACTAGCGACTTGGTAGTCAATCGTTCTACTCTCCATAGACTGAGGGAAGAGCATCGCAGAAAAGAATCACAGAGGATTCAAGAGAGTTTTATTGACAAAGTATACCATGATTGAAAATATACGTATAGGTTATTTAAATACTAATAAAATCCTATTCTAGCTAAGTGATACACAAGCAATGGTCGTCCACTGGGATGGTAAAGTATTGCCAGATCTAATTGGAAAAATAAAAGTTGAGCGAAATGCAGTGCTTGTTAGTTATAATGGCGAATCCAAATTTCTAGGCGCTCCAAAACTTATATCTGCCACTGGTAAAGATATAGCTACAGCCGTTTTTGATACACTTAGTAAATGGAATATTTTAGATCGCGTAGAAGGCATGTCTTTTGACACCACGTCCACTAATACTGGTCCAATAAATGGAGCATGCGCTCAATTGCAACGCATGTTAGGAAGAAATTTGTTGACGTTACCATGCCGTCACCACATTCTAGAAATATACTTGCGTAGTGTATTCGACCTGCATTTCAAAGTGACTCAAGCACCAGAAGTCTCAATTTTCGAGAGATTTGCCAAAGCCTGGCCAAATATTGACACTTCATCATTTAAGAGTGGGCTCGACTGTGAAGATATAAAATCTCATATAAGTGATGGCATCTGCAATGACATCAAACAATTTTGTCATTCACAATTACAAAAAACGTTTGTTCGTGCTGACCACGAAGAATTTTTACGTCTAGTACTTACATTTCTTGGTGACAATGGTGGTAAATTTAAAACTCCCGGAGTTACAAGTCATGCACGTTGGATGTCAAAGGGAATATATTCCTTGAATATATTTCTGTTTCGTGATCAATTTCACTTGAGTAAAGCTGAATTAAAAGGTTTAAGTCACATTTGCGTTTTTTTAGTGCGTTTATATATAAAAGCTTGGTACAAATGCTCCAATGCAATTACCTCTCCCCTGCAGGATTTAAGCTTTGTAAAAGAATGTATTAATTATGAAAATGTGAACCCAAGTATTTCTTCGGAATTGCTGAGAAAAATGCAACAACACATGTGGTATTTGTCAGAGGAAAACGTCGCAATGGCTTTCTTTGATTTCAATGTTTCAGTAGATGTTAAGAAAAAAATGGTAAAAAATTTAAAATCAGAAGAGCCAACTTATAAACTACAAAACAATCGCAAAATAAAAAAATTAAGTGACTTAGGCAATTCGGATTTAAGCGAATTTGTATCCAAAAGAACTTTAACATTTTTTACGAAGTACAAGTTGTCAACCAACTTTTTGTATTTGGATCCAGAGTGTTGGGAAACAAACGAGGAATTCCAAAATGGTCGCACAATATGCCACAAATTGCTTGTTACTAATGATACAGCGGAAAGAGGTATTAAATTTATAAAGGATTTCAATACTATTCTTACAAATAAAGAAGAAGAAAAACAGTTCCTCCTTCAAGTTGTTGAAGAATACAAAAAAAAATATAAGTCCTATAAAAAATCAGAATTAATTTAAGTTTTAATATTTCTAGATGTATTAAATAAATTGATATGAACAAAAATATTTCCTTGAAGTAGTAGTTTTAAGTTAATATAATGAAAAAAATTGGAGAAAAATAATACACTAAAAGAAAAATTGATTCTTGAATACATAAAACTTGTTTTTTCCTATAGGAAGGCAATTTTTAATTTAAAAACGTTTCCGCGCCGTCTTCCCATCATCCGATTGTCCCCAAATATTTTTTTAAACATTTTTACATAAAAAGGAAAAAAAATAACCCCTTCTGTAAACATAGAATACATTTTGAATTTTAAGGACAGGTCTAGTCCTTACCTAACCTCTAAATTTGTATTAGTTCGGACCAACAAAGATATCCACTTCGTTTTTTGCTCTACAATATTTTTGGAATATACTTTGCTTTTCCCTTTCAGTCAACTTTTTCCTTTACCGTTCCTCTATTAGTCAGCACTATAACACTTATATACAGATTTTTCTCTTAAATATTTTTGTCACGTACGAAGGCTTACAGCCGAATTGGTAAATCGTACAGCTTAACGAAAATGTCATAGAGTTAGGGCAATAATTCAACTGTTATGAGAAAAAGAAAAATACATGAGCGGATTACCTTACTTCATATAAATACAAAACTATTGGCTAAGTATTTATATAATATGTATTGATATAAAGATATAAGGTGTTTTGTCTTAGTATTTGTCTTAGAAGTATAGAATTGCTAGAGGATTAGTAATGAAAGCTGTTTTTAAAACAAAAAAACATATATGTTGAACGTTCATGTTTATTAAGATCTGGTAAATATCGAATTAAGGATTTTTAATTGACTATTTAGGCAATGTACACATTACTTTTTTAATTAAAATTAGGAAACCTATGCGGTTGTGGTTAAGAATCACAATCGAGATGATCATGCCTCTGAATTTCTGTCGATAATACCCAATTTATAATAGTACCAACATAAAGACTTGCCAGAACTTAAAAAAACGTAAAATAATTCGAAAGAACTCGTTACTCACAAGCCCCCAAGCTCTTAAGATAATTTAGGGTTTCAAATAACTCGAAAGTATTTATTGGAACTTATTTCGTTAAAATATTGAAACCGTGATATGTATCTATATATTGTCAATAATTTCATATATAGTTCATCCTTGCTTACTTTCTGATGATTTTCTCTCCTCCATTTCTTGCATTCGCTCATTGGCAATAATTCTTCGGTAGTGAATGTAGGATAATGGACTACAAACGACGGAAAATGAATATAATATTTTATGTTATTTAGTTAGTTTTAAAAGCAGAAAAAAGTTTTGAAAGCTGTTTATAAATGTATTGAGGAAACGGAGTTTCATATTTTTGCTATACTTATTTATTATATGCAGTGGATTTTAATATTATTTGAATACTTTAGCAGATAGTATACTGGAGAATTTCATTTGATTCAAACCAAAGTAGTAGTAGTAGTGTTGAATACACTTTGATTCAAACAAATGTATTGTATTGGGGTATTGAAAGTGTGATAAATTTTATAAATAAAAATGTATGTTGAAATTTTTCAGTAATTCTATATACTGATTAAAAATATCGGTATACTGATTAAAAAAAATTAGTATTTAATTTACTCACCGGTTCCCATCCAATTTAATTGCATCATCATATGTGTTTTTGTCTGTTCTATCCACAATATGATATGAGCTGTTACGGAAACTATGAGGTAAGTAGTTACCCCAATAAGTCCCACCAAGAGGTTAATTTTGTGTGTCTAAAGAGAGGAAAATGAGATCAAATTGTTATTGTTGCAGTAGCGTGTACATATTTGTATGGCAGTACATATAGAATACCAAAATACATATAAGAATAGACCACAACACCAACAGCGTTCAGAATTAGCGAGAACCAACTATACCATTTGGGATGGCAGTCATCTGAAAGTGGTAATAAGAACGAAATTCGAGATTTTGAAGATATTTGCATATAATTTTTTATGAAACAGCTACAAATACTTACCTTAAGCCTTTGTGGCCAATCCTCAGGCAGTTCTTCGAGTATGGCAAATGACAAAAGAAAACAGAGAAATGTTTTCACTAACAATATAAATGCTAGAACCAATGCAGTTATTTTTATGATTTTTGGGCACAAATTTTTATTTTCTGCCATTTCAATTATATTGTTAATATTGAAATGAAAAACAACCATCGAATAGTTGCAATGAGAAACAAGCACACAAAAGAGTAAAACAAATGAAGAAACAGGATGTTTCGCACAAAAAATATTTAATTTATTCTGTATTAAAAGATTTCATAATGTCTAACTATATATTCTTGATCCAATATTTGATCCGCAATTAAACTTTGAAAGATTGAAACAGTGTATTTCTGGTAACAAATCTACCTCATATTCTTCAAGTCTTCTCATCATTCTATTAACCTTTTGTTATTCTTTATGAAACCTTCCTTAACACAAAATGGTAATATTTGAACGGCTAAAACACTCGGTATCGTTCTGATTACATAGCAGTTACTGTCGTGCGGGCGATACGCATTTCCTATCGCTTGCTGTCACACAATTAAACTTCAGCAAATTAACAGGACATTCTGTTGCTACCTGTCTTCATTCTACTGAAATTCTTAAAACTGATACTTAGCTAAGTAAATGCATATCTATTACTGTGTACTCAAAATGAATCGTGTTTTAAGTTGACTTGAGTTACAATAGTCCATGCTCATTCATTTTTAATTTATAATGAAAAACTTGCCCGTAATACTTTGCATGAGTTGGCTTAACCAGTCACTTCTTATCCGCGCCCCTCAACTGAACTGATACAGATTGAGCTCGCCTCCGCACACTATCATAAATTTACGCGCAAAACTTCAATTCACTTTACTCTTTTTAAACAATTTTATTTGCATAATTAGTTGTACGATTACTCTTCTCCCCGGTAGTTACATCTTCTTCGCATAATGCGCATAAATTCTTGCGAAATTTCTTGACTCATTTAAAACAAAGAAGTGAATAGAAACTACAACAAGCAGGGAAACCATTGCAAAGTCATATCGAATAATTTAGGAAATTCGCGTTGAATGTATGTATGCGCTTCGAGGGTGCTGATGAAAATTACGAAGAAGATGAAGATGTGGGTGAAGTTGGAATAAAATAAAATGAAATTCGCTGCCGGTTAATAAAGTTAGAACTGCGAAAAAAGGACAAAAAAATAAAAACTTGAATCTTGAAGCTACTACATTACAAAATGGCAGCGAGTCCACTTTTGTGCATAATTCCTTTTTAAGCTGCTGGAGAAAACAGGGAAACTCCAATGATTACTAGTTGAAAGATAAGAAGTTATCGTCCTTCTTGAGTTTAATACATGGCGCAACTTTTTTGGCGATAGTAATATTTTCCATAAATTTTTTGTTGGTTTGATAAAAAAGGGTGTCTTTGTGTGAGTTTGCTTTTTTACTAACTAACTGTAGGCATCCGTTGCTTACATTGTTCCGTCAAACGGTATGCGTCCGCTTACAACATCTTTGTCCAGAAGTTTCCTTTGCACATCAAAAGTCTTCTAAAGGTATTTTTCCACTTCCATTCGTTTTGTATCGCAAGAAAGTTCCTCTCCTCGGTATACATGTATGTCAATATTTATAACCATAAATATTTATAAAGTATAGATAATTGGTGAAGAATGAAATTTTTTTTAACTGAGGAACTGTGAGTTGACTCTTATAGCGTTTTCTTTTCTCGAAGAAAATGCTGCCTTTTTATATTTCAACATTATACAAATGCTGTAATACCTTTTTGAATGTTTTCTATTTTTTACGTCATAAAAGAACAGAGAAATGTCTTCCTATTATGCTAGTCAACTCTCATCCACAATTTGAAAATCCGAATACAGGGCCAGAATAAGTGTTAAATTTCTTTTGAGAAAAGAAAACGCTATTATAGTCGCTTGAATGGGAAAATGAAAAATCCTTACGCAAAGTAAAATTAACAAGATGCTCAGTAGGAAATATTTTGTTCCTCATAATTAACCATAAATATGGTTAGTACTTCATATCAGCTGTCAGTGTAAGCGCTTGTATTTGACATTTCTTTTTTTGAATGGGATATCTACCCGCCGACTAACATTTTCAAGCCAGAGAGGGTACTTATACTATATTGAATTCATAGTCCCATCGCGACGGAAAAAAGACTCGTAGAACGTTCATATATTAATATCTGTACCAACCTTATGGCTATTATATTTGGGTTCTCCATCATTATTCCAGTGTTTCTTGAATGATTTCCTTCAATTACTGCATTTGTAGGCGGCTTAAAGCTTTTAAAATTTTACCTTGGTTGTCCGATGATTCTTGAAAAATTAATTACTTGCCTGTAAATCCTGATTCGTTTGTTTTTAAAAACCTTTATGTATGATGAAGGGTTCACGAGATAATCACGTCTACTTAACCTCATATGTATTGGGAGTAATAACTGTTTACGAAGGAACACTTTAAGAAGTCGAAGTAAAAAGGCAATACATATTCAGAAATACAAATAAGATCAAAGAGTGCACTTTTGATTAATGATCATATAATGTATTAGAAGAAAATTTAAGAATAGATAAGAAGACTCTAATAAGGACAAAAAACAGAAATTTAATTAAATAAATTCTCCAACAACAAAAAGTATAATGTGTGAAACGATTAACGTATCTCTAAACAAATGTATAGATTAGAGGAACCCAGCTCCATGACTGGCTATATCCATAACGAACCGTGACTAATGGAATGCTTGAAAGAACATTAACTATGTGAGCCGCTCTATGCACAATTTCTATCAAAATGTTTTCATTTTCATTAATTTAACCAGTAATCAGTTAACTTTTGTAAATAGTGAAACTCATGGCTTGTATTAATAGAAAATCAGTTAGACCGCCGAAAAAGACATGCCGTAATTTTTAATACACAGGATGAAATTATTTCGAACTTAAAGGTGTTACACGTTCCGATTCTCTTAATAAATTATTTCTTGTTTAGGTTACTTAAGGAGCAAACAACAATTAGGATTAATAAATTCTTTAGAAGTAAATTTACAATTTATTTACCGCCAAATTTTCGCATGCGACTCCAACTAATTACATCAAATATTTCACGACTTCAAAAGAAATAATAAAGCGATTGCAACAAAGTGCATAACAAACACACAACCGCCAATCAAGAAGACCTGAGCATGGACACGGAGCAGCAGTACTAAGTACTAGTCTGGGGGCATAAATCCGTATTGACCCATGGACGGCACATTGCCAGATTTTTCTCCATTTCGCGCTCCGAATTTTCTGCGGCTTGCTGTTGCTTTGGTGGCATGCACCAGCAGACGAAGTGGATTTTCATTTTGTGTACGCGCCATCAGCAGCGTATCATGATTTTGTGGTTGGTCGTTTTCTTCTGCACTTCGGCACAGTTTTGACGGTGGCCTCGAAAATATCTTTAATGCATCAGGTGAATGCAGCTTTGAAGCCATCGGGACATGTGTATGTGAGTTGCCCAGTGTTTGTGGCTCCAATACAATGCTAGGCTTAGTCCGGATTTACTTAGATAATTTGGATTTTCTCGGTGGAAAACGGTCTCTAATCTTTTTACCCAGAGATGAGTGTTGAAGTTGATGCTTAAATCGAATTTCAAGTTTGGAAAATGCTCGTAGTGAGCAATTGAATTTTCATTTCTATATGTATAGATTTAGTGTGAGTACACAGTAACCATTTTCTCCAGGTGAGGTGGTGTATGATTTCTGAAATCCGTTTCTGCGAGTCTAAAGACAGCGTTATTTACACCCTACAAACTGAATAACCTGAGAGATATGAAAAAAAAATGAAATAAAAAATTAAGGATTTAAAGGCCTATAACCAATAAGATATTAAAAAAGGAAAATAATTTAAGTAAAAAAATGATATCAGTTTATCAAGTGCCAATATATTATGTAAAGACCTAGGGAAACGTAGAGTCAAAGGAAGAACAGAACAGTCGCAATAAGAACAGGGATATAAATGTAGTTTAATTACTTGCCGCCGAATAACAAAAATTTCATCTAAGACCTTACTTTCAGTTTCGATGAATCCTACATGAGGTCCACCTTATAGTTTCTTTTACTTATAGCCATCTTCATTCAGCGTTACAAACATATATAACTAAACGCATGACCACCGAAAGCGCTGTTGGAACTCACATAAAAAGTTGACAATATAATAAGTCGGTTTAAGTCTTAGCGATGTGTTGTTGCTTTTATTGTTGATAAATACTTATTGTAGGCAACTAGTTGCTTGATGCAAACCATACATACTCACCACGACTGTTGTGCTTTTGATTTCCTTCAAGCCTAATGAGGTAAACGTCGTAGAGCACGACATAAAATGTGAAACGCAATTATAGTTGAAATGAAAAGTCAATTGGAAAGTAAATACAAGTTTATGGCAAGTCAAAATCATTTGCTATTGAAAATCTCCATCAATGTTGCGAAAATGCATTGCAGGAGATTCCGAGAGAGCGGGTAGAGAATTTCAGTTCCACTTACTTTTCGCCATGTTTTTACTAATGAGCTGAAATACTAATGTGAGAAATATATAAAAGGAATGGAAGGAGAAAAAGCAAATGAGGATAAATAATGAAGAAATGTGACACGTTTTGGTAAATAGGCCAGTGAGGTGAGTGGTAGCAGTGATGATCTCAATGTAATATTCAATGCAAACTTTGCATGGAAGATGCAAATGAGTTTGTGAATTAAGCAGTTACCATCTATTCGCCAGTGTACAGCACTGGATTCATTTACTGTGAGTAGTTGAGTAATTTTCTCATTATTTATGAAATATTGTTTCAATGAGAACTTTATTTTGCTTTAGAAATTTCTTCTGTCCTAGTAATTTTAGGTTCTTCCTCGATTTAGGTATGGCTCATAGGTTTTAATAAAGAAGCGCCCCTCAACTGAACTGATACAGATTGAGCTCGCCTCCGCACACTATCATAAATTTACGCGCAAAACTTCAATTCACTTTACTCTTTTTAAACAATTTTATTTGCATAATTAGTTGTACGATTACTCTTCTCCCCGGTAGTTACATCTTCTTCGCATAATGCGCATAAATTCTTGCGAAATTTCTTGACTCATTTAAAACAAAGAAGTGAATAGAAACTACAACAAGCAGGGAAACCATTGCAAAGTCATATCGAATAATTTAGGAAATTCGCGTTGAATGTATGTATGCGCTTCGAGGGTGCTGATGAAAATTACGAAGAAGATGAAGATGTGGGTGAAGTTGGAATAAAATAAAATGAAATTCGCTGCCGGTTAATAAAGTTAGAACTGCGAAAAAAGGACAAAAAAATAAAAACTTGAATCTTGAAGCTACTACATTACAAAATGGCAGCGAGTCCACTTTTGTGCATAATTCCTTTTTAAGCTGCTGGAGAAAACAGGGAAACTCCAATGATTACTAGTTGAAAGATAAGAAGTTATCGTCCTTCTTGAGTTTAATACATGGCGCAACTTTTTTGGCGATAGTAATATTTTCCATAAATTTTTTGTTGGTTTGATAAAAAAGGGTGTCTTTGTGTGAGTTTGCTTTTTTACTAACTAACTGTAGGCATCCGTTGCTTACATTGTTCCGTCAAACGGTATGCGTCCGCTTACAACATCTTTGTCCAGAAGTTTCCTTTGCACATCAAAAGTCTTCTAAAGGTATTTTTCCACTTCCATTCGTTTTGTATCGCAAGAAAGTTCCTCTCCTCGGTATACATGTATGTCAATATTTATAACCATAAATATTTATAAAGTATAGATAATTGGTGAAGAATGAAATTTTTTTTAACTGAGGAACTGTGAGTTGACTCTTATAGCGTTTTCTTTTCTCGAAGAAAATGCTGCCTTTTTATATTTCAACATTATACAAATGCTGTAATACCTTTTTGAATGTTTTCTATTTTTTACGTCATAAAAGAACAGAGAAATGTCTTCCTATTATGCTAGTCAACTCTCATCCACAATTTGAAAATCCGAATACAGGGCCAGAATAAGTGTTAAATTTCTTTTGAGAAAAGAAAACGCTATTATAGTCGCTTGAATGGGAAAATGAAAAATCCTTACGCAAAGTAAAATTAACAAGATGCTCAGTAGGAAATATTTTGTTCCTCATAATTAACCATAAATATGGTTAGTACTTCATATCAGCTGTCAGTGTAAGCGCTTGTATTTGACATTTCTTTTTTTGAATGGGATATCTACCCGCCGACTAACATTTTCAAGCCAGAGAGGGTACTTATACTATATTGAATTCATAGTCCCATCGCGACGGAAAAAAGACTCGTAGAACGTTCATATATTAATATCTGTACCAACCTTATGGCTATTATATTTGGGTTCTCCATCATTATTCCAGTGTTTCTTGAATGATTTCCTTCAATTACTGCATTTGTAGGCGGCTTAAAGCTTTTAAAATTTTACCTTGGTTGTCCGATGATTCTTGAAAAATTAATTACTTGCCTGTAAATCCTGATTCGTTTGTTTTTAAAAACCTTTATGTATGATGAAGGGTTCACGAGATAATCACGTCTACTTAACCTCATATGTATTGGGAGTAATAACTGTTTACGAAGGAACACTTTAAGAAGTCGAAGTAAAAAGGCAATACATATTCAGAAATACAAATAAGATCAAAGAGTGCACTTTTGATTAATGATCATATAATGTATTAGAAGAAAATTTAAGAATAGATAAGAAGACTCTAATAAGGACAAAAAACAGAAATTTAATTAAATAAATTCTCCAACAACAAAAAGTATAATGTGTGAAACGATTAACGTATCTCTAAACAAATGTATAGATTAGAGGAACCCAGCTCCATGACTGGCTATATCCATAACGAACCGTGACTAATGGAATGCTTGAAAGAACATTAACTATGTGAGCCGCTCTATGCACAATTTCTATCAAAATGTTTTCATTTTCATTAATTTAACCAGTAATCAGTTAACTTTTGTAAATAGTGAAACTCATGGCTTGTATTAATAGAAAATCAGTTAGACCGCCGAAAAAGACATGCCGTAATTTTTAATACACAGGATGAAATTATTTCGAACTTAAAGGTGTTACACGTTCCGATTCTCTTAATAAATTATTTCTTGTTTAGGTTACTTAAGGAGCAAACAACAATTAGGATTAATAAATTCTTTAGAAGTAAATTTACAATTTATTTACCGCCAAATTTTCGCATGCGACTCCAACTAATTACATCAAATATTTCACGACTTCAAAAGAAATAATAAAGCGATTGCAACAAAGTGCATAACAAACACACAACCGCCAATCAAGAAGACCTGAGCATGGACACGGAGCAGCAGTACTAAGTACTAGTCTGGGGGCATAAATCCGTATTGACCCATGGACGGCACATTGCCAGATTTTTCTCCATTTCGCGCTCCGAATTTTCTGCGGCTTGCTGTTGCTTTGGTGGCATGCACCAGCAGACGAAGTGGATTTTCATTTTGTGTACGCGCCATCAGCAGCGTATCATGATTTTGTGGTTGGTCGTTTTCTTCTGCACTTCGGCACAGTTTTGACGGTGGCCTCGAAAATATCTTTAATGCATCAGGTGAATGCAGCTTTGAAGCCATCGGGACATGTGTATGTGAGTTGCCCAGTGTTTGTGGCTCCAATACAATGCTAGGCTTAGTCCGGATTTACTTAGATAATTTGGATTTTCTCGGTGGAAAACGGTCTCTAATCTTTTTACCCAGAGATGAGTGTTGAAGTTGATGCTTAAATCGAATTTCAAGTTTGGAAAATGCTCGTAGTGAGCAATTGAATTTTCATTTCTATATGTATAGATTTAGTGTGAGTACACAGTAACCATTTTCTCCAGGTGAGGTGGTGTATGATTTCTGAAATCCGTTTCTGCGAGTCTAAAGACAGCGTTATTTACACCCTACAAACTGAATAACCTGAGAGATATGAAAAAAAAATGAAATAAAAAATTAAGGATTTAAAGGCCTATAACCAATAAGATATTAAAAAAGGAAAATAATTTAAGTAAAAAAATGATATCAGTTTATCAAGTGCCAATATATTATGTAAAGACCTAGGGAAACGTAGAGTCAAAGGAAGAACAGAACAGTCGCAATAAGAACAGGGATATAAATGTAGTTTAATTACTTGCCGCCGAATAACAAAAATTTCATCTAAGACCTTACTTTCAGTTTCGATGAATCCTACATGAGGTCCACCTTATAGTTTCTTTTACTTATAGCCATCTTCATTCAGCGTTACAAACATATATAACTAAACGCATGACCACCGAAAGCGCTGTTGGAACTCACATAAAAAGTTGACAATATAATAAGTCGGTTTAAGTCTTAGCGATGTGTTGTTGCTTTTATTGTTGATAAATACTTATTGTAGGCAACTAGTTGCTTGATGCAAACCATACATACTCACCACGACTGTTGTGCTTTTGATTTCCTTCAAGCCTAATGAGGTAAACGTCGTAGAGCACGACATAAAATGTGAAACGCAATTATAGTTGAAATGAAAAGTCAATTGGAAAGTAAATACAAGTTTATGGCAAGTCAAAATCATTTGCTATTGAAAATCTCCATCAATGTTGCGAAAATGCATTGCAGGAGATTCCGAGAGAGCGGGTAGAGAATTTCAGTTCCACTTACTTTTCGCCATGTTTTTACTAATGAGCTGAAATACTAATGTGAGAAATATATAAAAGGAATGGAAGGAGAAAAAGCAAATGAGGATAAATAATGAAGAAATGTGACACGTTTTGGTAAATAGGCCAGTGAGGTGAGTGGTAGCAGTGATGATCTCAATGTAATATTCAATGCAAACTTTGCATGGAAGATGCAAATGAGTTTGTGAATTAAGCAGTTACCATCTATTCGCCAGTGTACAGCACTGGATTCATTTACTGTGAGTAGTTGAGTAATTTTCTCATTATTTATGAAATATTGTTTCAATGAGAACTTTATTTTGCTTTAGAAATTTCTTCTGTCCTAGTAATTTTAGGTTCTTCCTCGATTTAGGTATGGCTCATAGGTTTTAATAAAGAAGAATAAACTGTTGTAAAAAAGACAGTTTACAATTATCCTTTCGGAAGGTCTTGAGGCAAAGTCTATCAATCGGTGAGTTCTAAAATTAGAATTTTGTTTGCAAAACTGTGATTAAAATGCATCTCTTAGTAACTGACAGAAAACAATTAAATATGAACTGTCATCCACATGATTGTTCATCTCTGAGGGAGTTTGACACAGATATAAATACTTCAACAAAGTGCAGCAGCAAGAACAACTAAATGCTCTTGGCAGAGATTTTTGCTACAATGTTAATGACATCGTCAACGGCAACAACCCGAATACACAATTCCGTTTGAAGAAATGCGGACTAGGAAAATATGTGTCCGGAGCCAGAACGGTCTGGCCAAGGCAACTAACTGTGGCTGGTGGCCGGTTTGCCTTGTCATGCGAATATACAGTATTAAAATGTATACGTACGTATGCGGGTACATAATGCCTATTGGCGGATAACAAATCGACGTAGCCAACAACATTAAATATTTGTATTAAAATAAAACAGTTGAAATGGGTCAAAAGGATGATGGAAGGAACGCCAGCAGAGCAAGCTGGCAGATAGTTGTGGAAAAAGCGGCAGAAATGAAGGACGCACCACATAGAACTGAACTCACTGCAGAGCTGCCGAAGTCTTAACTCAAGATTCTAACCCCAGTCTGCGGAGAACCGGAATCCATAAATACATATAATATGTACATGCCAACGAAATGGGTCAATGAGTTAGGCAATTGCAGTGATTCACCACTCTCTACGGCACGTGCAGTTTGTTGAATGAGCAGAGCAGAAAACATGATTGATATTGATGGTAGCACTCGTTTTCACAAAGCCAAACTCAACAACGGAAAATGAGTATAAAAGTTGAAATGGAACACAGCAACTGGAATAAATAATATTAAAATATTTAAGTGCTTGAGCTATACATATATACGTATGCATTTAAAGGGTGATTTTTTAAGAGCTTGATAACTTTTTTTAAAAATAATAAAAATAATAAAATTTGCAAAATCTCATCGGTTCTTTATTTGAAACGTTAGATTGGTTCATGACATTTACTTTTTGAAGATAATTTCATTTAAATGTTGACCGCGGCTGCGTCTTAGGTGGTCCATTCGGAAAGTCCAATTTTGGGCAACTTTTTCGAGCATTTCGGCCGGAATAGCCCGAATTTCTTCGGAAATGTTGTCTTCCAAAGCTGGAATAGTTGCTGGCTTATTTCTGTAGACTTTAGACTTGACGTAGCCCCACAAAAAATAGTCTAAAGGCGTTAAATCGCATGATCTTGGTGGCCAACTTACGGGTCCATTTCTTGAGATGAATTGTTCTCCGAAGTTTTCCCTCAAAATGGCCATAGAATCGCGAGCTGTGTGGCATGTAGCGCCATCTTGTTGAAACCACATGTCAACCAAGTTCAGTTCTTCCATTTTTGGCAACAAAAAGTTTGTTAGCATCGAACGATAGCGATCGCCATTCACCGTAACGTTGCGTCCAACAGCATCTTTGAAAAAATACGGTCCAATGATTCCACCAGCGTACAAACCACACCAAACAGTGCATTTTTCGGGATGCATGGGCAGTTCTTGAACGGCTTCTGGTTGCTCTTCACCCCAAATGCGGCAATTTTGCTTATTTACGTAGCCATTCAACCAGAAATGAGCCTCATCGCTGAACAAAAAAAAGCGCGAAACACATTTCGAACCGAACACTGATTTTGGTAATAAAATTCAATGATTTGCAAGCGTTGCTCGTTAGTAAGTCTATTCATGATGAAATGTCAAAGCATACTGAGCATCTTTCTCTTTGACACCATGTCTGAAATCCCACGTGATCTGTCAAATACTAATGCATGAAAATCCTAACCTCAAAAAAATCACCCGTTAGAACTACATTACATATTTACAAAATATAAATGTAGAAATTCGTACATATATACGTTCTATATAGGTGTATTAAGTGTTCACCCTCTTAAAGAACATTATACACCAAAGAGTACGAGCAATTTTTAATCAATTCATTATAAACTCATTAGTTAAATTCTCCACGTTTCTTCTATTGCATTTGCTTTGAATATCAAAAAGCAATTAAATGTTTTTCTAACTCCACTCCTCTTTATTACTCTCCCCATTCACCAGCTCTAAGTCAATATTTTCTTAACTACTTTATGGCATTTGCAAAATTCAATCTACCCCGGAAAAAATATTAAAATTTCGGAAAGGGAAATCGTTGCAATATGAGCTTCGGTGGAAGGCGAAAGGAGCGCGTTGCAATTTCAACGTTGCACAGCAATATCGTTAATTAGTCTCTCTTCTTGTCTTTAGTGCAGTAACTTGACTCTAACCGCAAACTAAGTTGCCATTTAATTTCGAACATTCATCTTATTTAAAATTTTCCCAGGCGATTGTAAGCTAAAGGGGGTGTGAGATATAAGATGCCGCTCCAATACATAAGCAAAGTAATCAACAGTAGAATATCAGCAATCGCGACCCCTTGCTATTACGACATTTTGGCTCGATGGCAATAAGTTTTAGAGTTAAGTTTATTTGCATGAAATGGCAAAGACTGAACTCCGAGGATGACAGTAATTTTTCGTAAAGTGATTTTACTAAATCACGACTGAAGTGTGAATAATAAGATTCTTCCCCATTACTACAGATTGGGACTAGTACTGAAATATATGTATGTATGTAAGTAAGATGGACTATTTAGTTTTATTATATCTACAAGACTTTGAATCTTTTGCAATATATGTATAGCTTATATCATATTTATGATGTCCATGATTACTCTAAATTAATTTTCAATATAGATATTCTTGAACCTCCAATGTCATCGATTACTATGAGCAAAAACTCCAATAGGGTCTTTTAATTCCAATCTTATAAAGGAATATTTTGACAATATTCCAATTTATAAGAAAAAAGAGACCCCATTTTAAGACATTTTAGACATAGAAACAGTATGTCAAATAATAACCAATTTCATGGTCTCATTTTTCTCCTGAGTTTCTTTTTAACACGTTTGTTGTTAAGTCTCTAAAGCAGCGTTGTCCACGGCCTACGCGCACAATAGCGCAGGAACAAGCCAGACACCTCACACCAACATGTCGCGACAAGTGTCTGTGAAAGCACGATTATTGAATACAGTAATTCAACTTCGTAGGCAAGCAAAGCAGAATTTTGCGATCAGTTGACGCTAGAGAACAGAACGCACTAAAAATGTTCCAACAAATTTGGGAAATATGTTATTTTTTTATTGAGAACAATGAAAAGCATTCGGAATGCTTAATTTGTTATCAAATAATAAAGCGTTGTAGCAAGCATGATATAAAAAGACATTATGAACGTTGTCACAAAAATCTTGTAAATATCGAGGGAGACGCCCGAAAAAGTCTTCTTGAAAATTACAAAAGAAAATTTTATTTACAATTAAATTCTCAGCTATACTATCAAACAATCACATTTTTGATCTCATTAGAATTAAGCAATATAATAAAGAAATAAATATAAATAATTTAGTTGACCGTAATTTTTAAAAAGTACGTTTACTTATTTTTACGCACTGTTCCGTATTCGTGTTGTCTGCTCGTAGCTTTCCGAATGTACGCTAATAACCAACACAAGCATAAGGTGCACACAGTCACGTTGGACAACAGTGTCTTAAAGTCTTAAAGCAGTAACTCTTACCTTCTGTTTTTCCATTGCAGTTACAAGTGTGTCACTTTCATACACACACTTAAGTGTATTAAGTATTATTAAGTGACTTAAGACAGAATTCTGTTTTGTGCGCAGATGTAAATACAAACATATATATTTTTATGTCTGGAATATCTTACTATTTTTCAGACAGATATTTAGTATAAAGCTTTTTATAAATTTGAGATGACGCGCACTTGAAAGCATTTGTTCATACATGTTAGGCGTAGCTTCCTTTCTTTTTGCCATGTTATTATTGTTGAGTATGCTTTTTGATAGCTATGTAAATATAGCGTTAGTTTCCTATTTATTTTAACTACTTCTTTAGTTGTGCATTTACAAACTATCAAAATATCAGCGATAAGTTAAGTGTTTTAGCTTTTACCAAATTTTAAACGGGTTTAAAATTACTCAGATACAGGAAACATAAGCTGGACTTTGAAGAAATTAAATATTACTGTATAAGAAGTGTTACGCCAAATCTAAGTTCAGTTTTGTCACAAAAATATAGTTCATAAACTCGATAACGTTTCATAGAATTTGTTCCGATTTTTTGTTCGAGAGTTATTTAGTTATCTGTTTTTAGGGGTTTTCGCGCTAATTGCGAATAATTACATCCCACATAGATGAGATAAGTTTTAAACCTGTAATAGAACATACATTTAATTTCACTCATTTAACTCACTCAAGATCATCCAAAATTTACTGAGAGATCCGAATAATGTGTTACGGAGCCATTTGCGTTAATATTTAATCTAATTCTTATTTGTCACTAACAGAACAAGCAATATTTATGCCAAAATAATAATTCGGCAGTACAAACCAATATGTTTATTTATGTATGGTTGTATGCATAATGCTACAGCATTTGTATACTTCATAAGCCTATAACAGTCATGTGCGTCACAAATTCCCACCGAATCCACCTAATAGGTACACAAAAGCCATTGAAGAGCTTCAATTGGATGAAGCAATTGAGCAGGGTAAAGTGGTTTAAGTAGAGCTGATCTATTGAAGTGTCTGCAGAAAGTGAACGGAAAGCGGATAAACGGAAGCAAGTTGTCGGGATTATTATTGCGGCTTGTGTATACCGATTTTAAATTTTATTTCGACATTTCTATGCAAAATATTATATGTAGGTTTCTACTACAGAAAACTTAATTTTGACATAAATTAAAGCTTTTTCAAATCTGATATAAATAAGTACGAACTTAAAAATTATAGATCTTTGAATTTAGACCATAAATGCGGTACTTTGGTATGCTGGTATGTTGTCGCTGCCCTTTATATCCACGTAATTAAATTTTTCTTTCTTCTGCTACATAAGTAGGCCGCTCTTCTCTGGTTAGGAAAACACAAACATGGATCAAGTTTTGTTTGAGATAATTCCAGTATTATTCTTTAACTTTTGGGCAAATGTTGTTGTCTACCTCAAGAAAAAACCCGTGGCTGTTTGATTCCTTCAGTTCCACATAGCCTTTTTGTTGTTTCTAAGTAGTTGAGCTATGCTCATCCAGTATCATTATTTTTGACACGCCATAAAATCTTCTCGAAAATTCCACAAATTTGCTTGCTGGGTAAATCATATCCACACAAGTGGCATCTGGTCATGACAAAAGATCGGTAATTGACTGTCAGACATGTCGGCGTGGTGACAGCTAAATGTATGATGCGTTGACGAGCGATAAATTGTCGCAAAAAGCCAAATACAAGAAAAAAAAATTGAATATATCAAGTATAGAAATAACAGATAAAAACTT
Source organism: Zeugodacus cucurbitae (assembly GCF_028554725.1). Lineage (NCBI taxonomy): Eukaryota > Metazoa > Arthropoda > Insecta > Diptera > Tephritidae > Zeugodacus > Zeugodacus cucurbitae. The sequence goes on from NC_071671.1 coordinate 15,229,654, forward strand.
TAACAACAACGTGGAAAATAAATATTGGAACTCAAGCACTCATTGGAAGACTCAGTTAAAGCTGATGACGCAGGTATCATTGATGGCGATGGATGTCGACGAGAGTAGCTCCGGAAGATGCGTGCAACTTCGGAGTGTTGTCAATGTCTCAGGATTTATATGTGATATTTCAGGTGGCAGTTATAAGAGCCTGGTGGAAGCCGAAGAAAAGGGAGGCCTCCACTCCGATGGAAGAACCAGGTGGAGAAGGACCTGTCTTCACTTGGTATTACCAATTGGCGCCAAACTGCGGCGAGATGCGTGGCACTTCGCAGAGTTAGGCGACTTCAGTTAAAGCTCTTTGTAAAAAAGGCTCGATCCCCTAAGCCAATGTCTGAAGGTAGCCGTGCTGATGACTGATTCTTTAGTTGGTCGTTTTGAAAGCTAATCACCCCCCTCGTATGCCCGGGAGAGGTATCAAATGCCTTCATCGAGTCACCAAAAAATTTACAAGAAACAACAAAACTAAAATAAAAGTAACGAACACCTTTGCTACCAATGCTAGAATAAAAGTGACTACGGAAATGACAACGACCTAATGGAATCCTCGCCTCCAGTCAGGAAACGATAAAGACTTCTGCCGGATGTACCACCCAAAGTACGCTCGTAGTGACAGCAATGAAAATAGTGTTTTCAACGTCTCTCATATTAATAATTGAGTATTTAATATTTGTATAAATGTTTGATTATGTATTACACTCAAACAAACAATGTCTTCATTAGCTAGAAAAGTAATCAAATGTGGCAATAAACCAATAAACTTGTCAATTAAGCGAAGTTTCTAGTTTTACTGATTTTCTTTTAGCCTTGATTTTCACTTAAACCCTCCTTCTCATTCAATTGATAGGTCAATACTTTACACATTTTGATTTCACTATTTTACTACTTCTTCTTTGTAGAAATGCACACTCTCTCGCCATAGTGTAACAACATCTTTCTTGTTTAGCATAGTTGCTTAATCAAAAATTCTTCGATGCAGAAATGTCTAAATAAAGTGGATGGAGAAAGTGGACTGTTCCCTCTCAAGTAGTGACATGCAACAAATTTAAATGCCATTACTTTTCTTAGATTGACAAATGAACAGATTTGCGCAAACACAAGATCCTTAGAAATGTTAACGACCACTTTGCAACCGATTTGAAATCAATTTCGAACGATTAAATGTCATTGAACTACAACAAAGCTTTATTTGCAAACAGATATGTATATATGTGCGTGTATGCAAGTAAACATGTTGCAACACAATGCCACAGGCTATTTAATAAAATCAAACAAAGAGCAATGACACGAGAATGTGTTACCGCATTTGTCAATGGCAAATACGAGTGTAAAGGAGCAATTGTACTCAAATTAGGCAAAATCCCAGTAGGTAATATGTATGTATATGAACTTAGTGCTCACGTACAGTAGTGGATTTTCTCTGTATGTGAAATGTAAGTTCCGATTGCCTAAATATTTTCCTTTTCGTTTGTAGTAAAACTCATAGTTTAGTAAAATAATGAAAATAAGACCTAGATTAGTTGTGATTAGAAATAATGATGGAAATTTAGAACATATTAAACATAATTTTTTAAATATTTATCAAGAAGCAATGTTCTACCCACTGTGCTCCATTGCGTCAGCTAATTGTTCAATTTTGGGAAAAAAACATCAGGTAAACAGGCATATGTGTATGTTTTTGAAAAATATTGTTTGCATATTGCCCCTGTGAGCACAAGTCTGAGTATGAAAGAAGTTCATGAATAATTTACGAAGTTGAAACTTTTTCCGGCGATAAGCAAATGTGTATTGTAACTATGTATAGCTGTATTTACTTCATAACCCATCAATTGCCAACTCTTATTTACTAAACTTCTAGCAGAGAACGTCTCCCCTACAGCTTATCCTTCTTACTCCTTTATCGTTTCGTTGCTACGAAAGCCATTACATTTGCTCCCCAGGATATCAATTCAAAAATCTCTTTAAGCTCAGGTACCCACCTATATTATTCCTTACGACCACAATCCCTTTTAATCTTAATTGATGAGTTTTTAATTAATTGGCTTGCCTGCCACATTAAAGTTTCTGCTTGGAAGGTTGCCTATCCAAATATTTGAGAATATTTTTTTTCAGTCGAAAATTTTATGAATTTCTAATTAAGCGGACAGCGGTAAATGTGCACTCTTTTATGATAGTTACATACCTCATTCACTGACATAAACTCCACTCCTACGATAATTGCTCACTCTTCACTTTTACCTTACTGTTGGAATATTCACTAATTAATTTCAATAAGAAGAATATCCAAAAAAAAAACTAACCGAACAAAGTTTGAATTTAATTTTTAATGTTAATTATTTAATTATTAATGGGCTTGGTAGCAAAAAAATCAAAGGACGAACAAAGCCAACTGAACTTTTAATACACAAATTAGCCGAGATGAGCAAAGGAAAAGATCGAAATTAATATTTTTTTCACTAAAAGCAACAGTTTTAGACTAAAAAGCTTTACAAATCATTCATTCCTCTATTAGTGACTCCATTCTGCTCTGTTTCAATGAGTAATTCCGTTGATCAGTAATTTTGAATTGCAACAACACCACCAAGTAAGTAGCCATGAATGAGATATTCTGCCAAATGTCAATTAACTTTGTCTTTCAAGAAGCAAAAATATATACTTAGCGTTGACGTGATTAGTTCTCTGTTAATATTAGCATAACCGTCCAAATTCATAATCGGCGGATTCTTCGTTATGGCCATTAGAAACATTTCCACTTCTTTTTGAGTAGCGCTATCCACAGCCGTTAGATCCGCATTCAAGAGTTTCGTTTGAGAATCCAAACTGACACTCTGTGTGGCGTAATGCGCCTCATTGCAAATGATATAGAGCAGGCTCATGCAATAGAAAACGATAATGAAGAGACCAACTTCCTTGTAAGTAGCGCCATGATCCATAATTTCACTCAATGAGCCATAAGTAGCAATGATAGTAGTGAAAAATATGACCAGACAGTACATGCCATACATATTGGAGTAGGCGCGACCTAGAAAAAAGAGTGGATATACAGAAGATGTGAGATCAAAGAGTATAAGAAAAGCTGGCTTCAGAGAAAGGATGCAGGATTAGTGTAGAGCTCAGAAAATCAGTGAGAAAAGAGTTTAAAATGAATCTTAACGATCACAACTAGTGCGAAAATTTCAAAAGCTTTGATCGGATCCGATGACTTCAATGTGTCGGTATAAGTATTTAGCGCTTGATTTGATCTTTATGGTTACGATCTTGCAAAGAGTTAGACCCCACTAGAATATTCTTCTAACGGGTTTCATAACTTCGTCTACTTTACCTAGTTGCTGCATCATGTGACTTAAATCTACCCAAAGATGTCGATATTCGGTGAGCTTCTTCGCTGGTTTATCACCCGTCATTGGTAATTCCAGTGAGGCGGAAAAAGCGCGACTATCGGTTCCAAAGGCTGTGCAGTTAATATACCTATGGAGTGAACATGCAATGACTAATCTCATGGAGAAGACAACTGTAGAATTGCTCAACCTACCACAAGCTGCAGAAACCATTTAGCCAATATTCTTGAAGAACGCAACCTGCGGTCCATGTCGCCAACTTGCAACCGGCAACAGGAAATTCGTGAATAATAAACTTATGAAGATCACGTTGTAGATTGCCTCGTCGAAGCGCCGATCGGAATCGTTGAGAAATGTATTCACGCGCTCACGCAACACCAATATCACTATCGTTGTATGCATCGAGAAAACACATATGGCCCAAAAGACCAGTTTTGATGTCCAAGAGTAGCCGGTGCGTGGCATACCCGGCTTCTGCGGATTGCGATGTATCGGCATAACACCCATTATCTGGAACAGCACCAGCAAACTTTTGGTGGTATGATGAAGGAATCGTGTTTATCCAGCAGCACGGGATCGTCGATATCCTCGAATTTCCGCACAAATAAATTTCTTGCTGATCGTATTGTTCTCGGCTAGTATTTCTAGTTTTTCGCGGTAGAGCAGCTCATCTTCGAGGAATTCACATTGATTGGGATTCAGCACTGGTGTGATCTTCATCGGTGGCGACCCTTTGCGAGTCGCTATCGCCCAGTAAGCCATGCTTAGGTGTATAAGCGAAGTAGAAGCAAAATGCACCAAATAAGAGTTTTAAACGACGCGAGCGCTTTTCGTTAATATATAGAAATTACTGCGAAGCTTGTGGCTTTATTATACTGCATTTTATACCCCATACGAATAATATATATGTTCTTATTACCTTAAGTTACTTAATTATTTACACATAGCAAATACAAGTATTGCATAAGTTTACTTTTCGTTTACTTAGTTGATTGAGAAAGGTCGATAGTTTTGCTTAAGTTTAGTTTTCCAAGTCAACACTTTGCAGAATGAAATACTGGTGGTACTAAATTAATGTTAGTCTCATCCTATACTACCATCTTAGTTTGTAATCGTTATTCGATAAAAATTTTAAATAACATCTGTAGAAAGTAAAAAAAAGAAATAATGTTATAATTTTTGCCACAAGAGCTACAACTTACCGATTAAAGTTTTGTTCTAAATTGTCTTAAGATTCCTACATACTTTCCACTTTCTGTTAAGGTTGCAAAAAGTAAGCTAATCTCGCTTTATATGTAGATATACATATAGATTGTGGCTTCGTCATTCAGACCAAAATATATACTTCCCAAATATAATATTTGCTTTATCGCACATATATTTCTAGACGAATTCTGAAACCTCAGAGGACTACATTTAAAAGTATATCAATTTTCAAAAATTTATTTTAATCTAGTTTTCTATATTTCATATACATTTTCAGCATTAAAAGCTAAAGAAGCTGAAGATAATGTCATCAAATATTTCAGTTGGTTAGACAACATATCAGTTAAAACCAACGAGCGCATGTGGGAAATACCGGCAACTTTAAATTAAATCACCAGTATTGTGAAATACAGCCACTCTTTAAGTAGAATTAGTCATATTAAACTTTACGAGGGCAGTAAGATAAATATTCGAATTTCACAAAGCCTATAATGCTATCTAGTCCATTATGATTTTCTTAGTAGCCTTAGCAAGAAACTATAGTTGAAGACAAGAAATAACATGATACGTGTTATGTTAACTCCGAAGCATTTATTACCGAACATGGTATGGTTTTCCTGGACTCTGTTGTTGTTGAATTAGGATATTTGATGTTCACTGTTTCCTAAAAAAAGTATATCTTCAGCCACTGTATTTATTTAAATCCCTTGAAGAGTTATTTAATCGCCCGCCATCAGCTGTTAAATTAGTTGTGAGTCTCGGTCTACGAGTATATCCTTGGACCGACTTATCTGAGTTTACAGACATATTGTATTACAATCACTTTAAAGGACATTTGTCCGATTTATTCCCAATTGTTGGTTATTTCTTTAGGCCAGTTCTAAAATGGAGGGTTGTCAAAGTTTAAAGTCGACAAGGTTTTGATAAGAGTTGTTAATATGTTGCAGCTTTTCTGAGGCCAACGCATAAAACACTTGTCACATTCTTACGGGACTAAAGAGCCCGCCTTCTATTGTCTACCATGTTCTAGAAATTATTTGTTAGTTAACGCAGAACTAACACCGAATACTTGCAACGTAACAATAACGGCGAAGCTTATAGTCTGTATGACTTAATTGGAACTGGAGCTTGGTATTTGATATCTTCTTGCAATGTGTGTGCGTTCGCCTAGAATCTCTGACATTAGAAACAGTGTGTGGTTGGAAGTACACACGAGACATTTGGAAGTGTTAAAAAGCTGAGCTAAGTAAATAACCAGCAATTTTATACTAGTGAAGAATTTGTGTTAGTTCCGAGTGCATTAGTCTAATGAAAATGATTTAAATGATGCATTTACATAAGTCAGCATGCATTAAAAACATGCTTGGTTAAGATAATTAAATGTTAATATTAAATGTAAAATAAAAGATTTGTCTGAAAATCATGGCTCCGGACCGTAGAAGCGTGTATCCGACTACCCGTATAATAGTTTTCAAAGACCTAGTATGAAACATACATAGGCGTCGAAAAAAAATATTTTCTCAGGAAAACAGCTCTCCTCGGTCTTCCACAAGTTCGATAACCCAACGAAGCGATTGTCATCACCATCGACAACAACAAAGCCTTCTAACCAAGTGGTATGTAACTTCCGCTTCACTGCTGCAACGAAATAACTGCCAGATATTTGGACGCCTGAGGCAAGTAGTATCTAGCTTTGTGATGAAGCGAGGAGGATGAGAACTGTTGCAATCATCAAAAGCGCCATACCACCATACCTAGGGCCACCATGACTAATGCAAACTGTGGCATGCGCCCAAAGAAAAATAGAAAAGCCAAAGGCAATAACAAAAACAAAGGCAAAGCAACGCCGAAAATGCAATGCCATAACCAGCTGGCGGCCACAGACGTGTGAAGTGTATGGGCATTTTAGAAACCAAGCGAGCAGCGAATCAGTAACGACTCATGCGATTTTTTGGTGTAATTTTTGAAGGCAGTATAACAACTAAGGGAATGAGTGGAGACAGAGGCAAGCGCGGAAGAAACAAGTCGTCAAAAAAGATTTGCTTGCTGTAAACAGTTTTTTGTTGTAAATACTTGAGACAACAAATAAACAGCGGGTTACTCTTTTTTTGTATACTCGCTATACGCAGTAATAACAGCAACACCAACGTCAACTGCCAAAGGCGTCAATGCAAACACAGCACTACAGCTGTTGTTGCCGACGCCAATCTTTGGAAGCATGAGCGCCGTGGCGTTGCATGGTATGACATGAAAAAGTCTTAACAGATTTTTCGCAAAACAAAAACAGAATTGCTTGCTTAGTTATACGGCAAGCACTCACCCAACCAACTTCAAGTAAAGATGCGCTCCCTCCATTGCCACTGATGACATAACATTTGCGGAGTTACGTAACATTTGCGGAGTGACATTCGTTGTTGTTGTCGTGCTTGTCGGTCTGTTGCGCTTGCGCAATCATCGCTGTCAGCCACAGCATCTTCGGGTTGACCTGCAGCTCCCTGTATACTATGGGCTGGTGTGAATGTGTTGTGTTCATTAGCAAACTTCACAAGTTTTTATGTGTGTGTCGCGTTAATAATTACGACTGGTTGCTTGCGACTGTGCTAAATGTGGTTAGCGTGTTTGATTTCATGGTTACATAATAAGGTAAAATGCTGCTCTTTGCACTGTCTGATTTATTGGCGATTCAACTGTAAGGTGCTGATGATTCAAGTGACAATATTGCGAATGGGGAGAGAGAGAAATAAAGAGATATTTACACATAGTAATTTTACTTAACGATTCGCAGGGTTTTTGTAAGAAACATTTGCTTAGAAAATGCTATTTTAATTGCATAGGCCCAATGGTGATTTTGAAATCGATCTGTCTTAAACTACTTTATTTTCTACTGAAATTTTATCGTCTATACAGTTTGTTTGATACGCATCATTATATAGACCTGACTATCGAAGGAATTTAAATATAATAAATGATAATTCAATACTGTAATATACAAAAACAATTATAATTACTAACACCATGCCAATTACCTTATAATTCTTAATGCAGTAATTTTACAGAATATAGAATAAAAAGTTTATAATTTTAAATAGCATGAATATAAATTCTATTACCGATAAAGTCCTCTAAACTAAAAAGTATTTAAGACAAAAGAGAAGAACATTTATTTTATTTTTTCAAATTTGAAATTTATCCTCCTCTTTCAACTTGTGGCTGACAAGAATCGCTTATATTAATCCAAATATTTATAGTTTATTTTCCTTTCTTATCAAATCTATTATAAAATGGGTTGAAGTTATACACACGAATAAAACCACAAAAAATTTTAAATATAAAGTTTAAGAGGCACGGAAGTAGAAACAATTATAAAAACTATTATACAACACTGTGGAAAAATAAGGATGCGCACGCTAGTGAAAGTTTGTGTCAAATTCTATTTGCGAAAATAGTATTAAAAACTTTGACACATAGAATATTGCACCATAGTGGCACAAACACCACTTGAACACAGCGCCACCAGAAGCGAGTGAAAAAATGATATTTCATGAACAACAAATTACCAAAAAAGGAAAATGAGTAAAATACTTCACATAACAACGGCGGCAGCACACAACCAGGAAACCGATGTAATTTTTATTATACATTTTACACGAAAACATGAACTTACATAGCACGTGTATACTGACGAATGCGTGTATGCGTGTCTGGTATATATTTTTCAATTTATTTTACAAGTATTTTGAGGCTGCCGAAACTGCTTATTTGTAAATATTATTTACTAACTTTTTGCCCACACATATACATATAGTGGGATTTGGTTTGGAATTTTAACATACAAAATATATATCGCTCATTTACTTGAATAGTGTCACATCTCAAAAAACTCGATTTTTGAGTTGAGTGTGCAGAAATGTGCGCAATTTCATCGTCCATATTATATAAAATTTCATTCCGATGCGCAGAAAAATAAGCGGTGAAATAAGAATGTGTCGTTATTAAACTTGTTATGTTGCAATATATTTTAACCACAATAACGACACTTCTCAGTTGTGCCAGAATTAGTTATATTTTTTTTACGAAACAACGACATATTTTGTGTCACAACACATATTGTCATAGGGTGAAGTTGGTTTTCTTTTCAGAAAGAACGACATATTTTGTATTGGAACGATATTGGTGAAAATTAATTAAATTTTTCATATTGCTTTTTTCAGCAAAAACGACACATTTGACTTATGACGGCGAAATTTATTTATATTTTTCACAAATAACGACACAATTCAAAATGGGTCACGTTTATGCCCAAGAAAAAGCACTAGTACACTCTATTTGGTCCATTTATGCTCAACATTGTATTTCATATATTACAGGCCACTAGATTTGTCAAGAAATTGATGGCAGTTTTCTATATTTGCTAAATTAGAGACAATTGAAAACTTTAAACCGGTCTCCTGAAAAATTGACTTTTTTGAGTTGTGACATTATTCAAGTAAATGAGCGATATATATTTTGTATGTTAAAATTCCAAACCAAATCCCATTATATCCCCAGATTATGATATTTGAAATTTCAGCGAGAGATTTAAAATCAAAAAATATCACATCTTTATTCCAAATCCGAATGAGACTTAATTAGTGCTTCGAAGAACGTCATTTAAACGCAATGTTATTCCCAGTTCTAAACACTACATAAGTTTAATCAATACATGAATTGTTCACTTCGCTAACGAGCTCTTTTTAACTTGTCTCTATATTATAAAAAAGAGATCGGAGAAGACAACATGTAACTTCAAATGAGCATGTCAACATATTTGGTCTCGAGTTTTTCAATTTCTCCATTTAAATAAGACGATTTCAATAAAAATTGGTCAACACTGAACTGAAAAAACTATATCGACCCAGAGTTACGTAAAAAATTAGCGACCTATTTTACAACAACAACATATATCTAGACAACTACCGTCCAACAGTATTTGCTAACCGAGCGTAGAACTGCTATGATAAAATAGAAAACACGTTCGAAATGTCCAACTCGAATCATGATGAATTAAATGGCATCAAGTGAGTACATAACAGTTGCAAGTTGTCTGTGCGCTTCAGCTGGCAGATTGTAAGGCAGCAAGCAACCGCTGTTGAAGAGCACAAAACCAGTCGCGAGAATTGATTAAGTTGCCGTGAAATGTCGAAATAACGGGTGATTTTTTTGAGGTTAGGATTTTCATGCATTAGTATTTGACAGATCACGTGGGATTTCAGACATGGTGTCAAAGAGAAAGATGCTCAGTATGCTTTGACATTTCATCATGAATAGACTTACTAACGAGCAACGCTTGCAAATCATTGAATTTTATTACCAAAATCAGTGTTCGGTTCGAAATGTGTTTCGCGCTTTACGTCCGATTTATGGTCTACATAATCGACCAAGTGAGCAAACAATTAATGCGATTGTGACCAAGTTTCGCACTCAGTTTACTTTATTGGACATTAAACCAACCACACGAATGCGTACAGAAGAGAATATTGCGTCTGTTTCTGAGAGTGTGGCTGAAGACCGTGAAATGTCGATTCGTCGCCGTTCGCAGCAATTGGGTTTGTGTTATTCGACCACATGGAAGATTTTACGCAAAGATCTTGGTGTAAAACCGTATAAAATACAGCTCGTGCAAGAACTGAAGCCGAACGATCTGCCACAACGTCGAATTTTCAGTGAATGGGCCCTAGAAAAGTTGGCAGAAAATCCGCTTTTTTATCGACAAATTTTGTTCAGCGATGAGGCTCATTTCTGGTTGAATGGCTACGTAAATAAGCAAAATTGCCGCATTTGGGGTGAAGAGCAACCAGAAGCCGTTCAAGAACTGCCCATGCATCCCGAAAAATGCACTGTTTGGTGTGGTTTGTACGCTGGTGGAATCATTGGACCGTATTTTTTCAAAGATGCTGTTGGACGCAACGTTACGGTGAATGGCGATCGCTATCGTTCGATGCTAACAAACTTTTTGTTGCCAAAAATGGAAGAACTGAACTTGGTTGACATGTGGTTTCAACAAGATGGCGCTACATGCCACACAGCTCGCGATTCTATGGCCATTTTGAGGGAAAACTTCGGAGAACAATTCATCTCAAGAAATGGACCCGTAAGTTGGCCACCAAGATCATGCGATTTAACGCCTTTAGACTATTTTTTGTGGGGCTACGTCAAGTCTAAAGTCTACAGAAATAAGCCAGCAACTATTCCAGCTTTGGAAGACAACATTTCCGAAGAAATTCGGGCTATTCCGGCCGAAATGCTCGAAAAAGTTGCCCAAAATTGGACTTTCCGAATGGACCACCTAAGACGCAGCCGCGGTCAACATTTAAATGAAATTATCTTCAAAAAGTAAATGTCATGAACCAATCTAACGTTTCAAATAAAGAACCGATGAGATTTTGCAAATTTTATGCGTTTTTTTTTTAAAAAAAGTTATCAAGCTCTTAAAAAATCACCCTATATTTGAAAGCAACTTTTACTGGTTTTTAAGAGTCTGACTGGGCTTAAATGTACTACTTGGTGCTTTTAATTAGGTTCAATTGAATGTAATGCGGAATTTAAAAAGCGCAACCAAATACAAGCGCGCACGAAATTACTTCATTTGCAATTGCAATCGTACAAAAAAAATTTTCACTCCACTCTAAAAATTCACTTTTTACTACTGAACTACTCTTTTTTTCCTACTTCATTCTCACTTTGTCGCCCGAACACACAAATTAAGCGCTTGTTGCACTCGGTAATTACAAATATTGCCTGAGGTTGATCTCTCCAATATGGATAGTCGGACGACAACGCTGCTACATGCTTTGATGTGTAGTCGACATATGTACATATGTTTAATATAATTCCGAAAAGTTGTATGCAGATTGAGGGTGACAGAGAGAAGCTATCTGTGTTGTCGCAATGATGGTTCGACAGAGAACATAGACAAAATTATTGCCTTGAACCATCCGTTCAGAGTATGGAGGTATCAATATCAAAACAATTTTATTATAATCAGGTACTATTATGAGCCAAGAACCAAAACTTTCCGTTTATCAAGTAAGCCTACAGTTCAGACGGTAGATTTTTTCCCTTATATGCGCGACTTCTTTGTTGTTTTCCATTATTTTGTTGGGCCCACCTTTATGTAGATAAATTCGATTTCATATTCACTAGTGGCATTACTAAGCTGCCAACTCAGTTCGCCAGTAAGCTCATTCGCTAAGAAGTTGCAGCGTGCCCGCAAGTCACAACATTTAATGCTACCACATACTTTTTAATCTCCTTCTGCTTTTAATCCAGCTGCTGTTATATTAAATTTAAAATTCTACATTGCCACGGTTAACCTTTTGCTTTCAGCTTAATCACCCTTGCGCATATGTTTACACTTTGAGCACACGCGCAAGCGTAGCTGATTTTATTTCACTGCCTTGCACACCCAGCTGATCGGTATCTTATAATTCATATGTATACCTGAGCAAATAAATTGTTATGTGCGTATTACTAGCATGCAGAATCACCGCCGTCCTCATCAGCTGCGCTTCGCATACCTTAGCTTTCGGCCACGTTCTGACTTCGACCCGTACCTACCCTCACAATATTATCTCATTGATCTTTTAATCGTCGCGACTTTGGCGCGCATCTTTACGCTGTTGTCGCTACAGCACCTTAGTTCAGCTACAGCCGGTTTTCTTGTGAACTAGGATTATATGTTTAGCAAGCTGACACCGGCTGCTGGAGAGATGTTGTATAAAATATTATAAAAGGATTCAGCAAATTGTACTCTTTTCGAAAGAAGCCTCTTGGTACTGTCTACAACCAAATCTTACAGCTTTTAATGAATTATGGTGACATTAATGTATGCTTTTCTACTTACTTTAATGACTTTTTCGGAGCATATATGATATGTATATGGAAGCATAATTTGCGACATCAAAAATGGATTTGAGAGACGGAGAGGCAGTGGTGTTGTCTGCCTTTAAGTCCTCTGTCCCTAACTCTAAATTCTACCACAATACTCTCGACATCTCCACACCCTCCGGCTTGAGCTAGAATCCATTCTCAAAGAAGTTCATTGATTATCTTCGGATTGTTCAAAAATATGTTGTTATGTCAATATGTCTCTACATATGTATATATGTCACTTAATAATCAAGTATAGTTTTACAAAGAACAGCTATGTGAACAAAACTAGAAACTTCTGTTCCCAACTAGTTATGTTCGGAGATAACTAGCATTGCAAACATCTGTTCATATTCAGGCTAATCATTCTTCCTCAACAATTTCTTTGCATTCTAATGGTTCAATGTTCTTATGTATGTATGAGTTCGAGTATGCTATATAAATGTTCTCATTTACATTTCGTATTTTTGCACTGTACATATATAAGTATTAGCATATAAATCAAGCGTATGACTGGCTTGCATAGCAGTGCACATAATCGATTGCAAACAGGTTCCAATTGGCGAAAGCCACAAAACTACCAAGCTGGTTACTGCAACACTAAGTTTGAAGCTTACAGCAAAGGCATAAAAGATGCCAAAAAGCCATAGTCAAAGTTTGTTTGAATATTGCAAGTAACATGTTGTTATTGTTGCTGCAGCGAAAACGCATACCTTTTTTACAGTTTGTGCTGTTGTTGTTATGATAGATGCAAGATGCTGCACTTTCAAGTTTACAATGTCGGGCGGAGTAGTAACCGATTAGCATTGAACGCGATTAATTTTGGTACAATGCAAACAGGCGACTAATTGGATTGCCTGGTCTTGAAATTGTTGTGCCTATTGCAGTCTCGTAGATGAATTTATAGACCGACGTTGGTGACTGCAGCATGCTTGGTTTTATTTTCCAACTTAATCAATTTGATGAGTTTAGTTGTATCTTGCGTCTCTAATGCGTTTATAAAGATTTCATCTTCATAGCACCGCCATTGTGCGGGGTATGTAGCGCTATTGCAGTGATATTCGTACTTTGGTGTTCCTGGTCTTAGTGGTTTTAGCTTAAGTAAATTTGCAGCTGGCCAACGCCTGGTAAATGGTCTGCTTCTGAGCTAATAAATGTTGTCTAAAAGGTTTGTAACCCGCTGCTTACTAGTTTGAAATTTTTCTTTTACTTACTTTTACTAAAGAGGCGATTCAGGGATATTAGCATATGCCTATACTCTTATTGCTGGGTTGCAACATAAATAAATAAACTTTTGCTTTCGAAAAATTAGTATTGATCAAGTATTGAAAAGGCAATGAAGTCCTTCTTCAACTATGGATCTTTAACAAAATCTTCCACGATACAAGCTTCAATGAAATGAATTAGTGTTAGATTGGTTAAGCTATATCTTTTTGACAATGATCTAAAATCTCGACAGTCTAATTTCGACTCTTCGATACGCCGCTCATCTCCGCTAAACATTTTAATAGCCGCAAAGAGGCACCATCCATCGTCTTTAATATTCATATAGTTTATTGCTTGATTTTGCGCCTCTTTGGCTGGTTGGCTTTCATTTTTAATACGTTTTTGCTCTTGTTGTTGTTGTTTTTTCTTAATAAAAGGCTTCATAAAATCCTTAAGCCATTCAACGATATATAGTATACAGTCTTCTATTCCTATCTAAGTAGTATTAGTATTGCAAATAACAGTACATATAAGAAATCATGTTTAAATCATTTGAAAACTGCGGAAATTTACCATTCTTTAGTAGAAATTTCACTAAAAATTCACTTTAAACATTATTTCATATTAAGTTTAAAATATTCACCTCTTTCTTTCATTATGCCTTAAGATTTTAAAGCTTTTTAAGGACTTTATCTCGATTAATTTTAGCTTTATCTAAGCCAGTCACTCGACCACAATTCATACTTATTGTAAGTATAAAATATTCCTATTATTGTTCGCACTTCCGGCCATTGATGTGGCAACGGTTTATTGGCGGCATTTTTCTTTTTCTGTGTCTTATTTCCTCTCTCTGTGTGTCTTAGTAGCCAAGCGGACAATTCTCAATGGATTTATGTGAAATTGATGTGATTTGTGTGGATATTTCTTGATTGTAATGAGTTGGCGATTGTTGTGCCATTTTCTACACGTGTTTGCCAAAAGCTCGTTTGTGCGGTCTCTAAAGGGAATTGAACATCAAAAGTTAGACATGTAGAAAAACATATTAAAAGCTTAGCCAATAAATAACGAAAACGAATGTCTGATATCGATTTATTAGTTAAGCCGTTGAGAAGTCGAAAAAAGATAGAGTTTCCAAAAAAAATTTAATTCAGTGTGATGTGTTTGTATATTCGCTCGAGAAATTTTGCTTTTCTCGGTGGAAATTGATGGCAAACGAGCTCATTAAGTATTGTAGATGATTGCAAAAGAAATTACGTCATATCTAAATATTATCGAATTATTGACCGAGTTTCTTGATGCAACCATCAGAAATATTTTCTTTTTGTAGAACTACTAATTTCAATATCAACTACTTCTTTGATACTGAAAATTTTAAAAAAGAAATTTCATAAATAATAATATTAACTTAAAATTTTACTTTAATTTTGGAAAAACTGTAAAAAAAAAATTATTTTACTGCCTCCATTTACGCTCCTGTGGCTGATGCCACCGTTACTTTAATTCACCTAGCATCTACCAACAACAGCGTCACAACCATCATGATATTATAGCTTTATCTGCTTAAAAATTAAACACTACTTCTCTATTAATAAAATACGCCCAGTCAGCTGCCACCCAGCTCGTCTGGAAATCGTATGCAACAGCTGCGACAATGGCTGCGAGCAACCAAATTATTTTGACCGGCAATTACAGGCAGTAAATTGCCGTTGCAAGTGGCATAAAAAGTTTGCCCTGCGACATGTACACATAAACATTTTATATAAGGTTTATGTACATATATATACAGTAAAAGCTCCTTATTCGCGCTTCCTTTATTCGCGGATTAAAAAAATGAGACCCAATTTCTATATTTGCGACTAAAAATTTTTTTATTAATAATTAATAATTATTAATTAATATTAATAATAAAATTATTCACATAGGTATCCAACCCAATATTCTTGTCAAAAGGACTAATAAAAAAGTAAAATAGACAAGAAAATGTTAAATATTGCATTATTTTCGCAATATTTTTGAACTTTTGGTAATATTTCCATATAGAAGGCGCTCACATGGAACTGAACTCTTGTTCTTACCCATTTTTTAGAAAACTTTCAAAAAACACTTTAAATTAAATGGAACCAATAAACTCTTCACTTTTTTAATATTTTTTTTTACACAAATCGTGATTGCTAAGGTTTCGTTACATTGGCTTAATTATATGAGCACACCCGACTAGATCACCTACGAATGAGCTCTGCGATTTCTTTATGAACATTGATCCGTCTATGGAACGAAGTCTAATTTTTAAGAGACAAATTTCTAATGCGACTGCTGTGTATCAGTCTGAATTGAAGGAGTTTTTGAAAACTGCTAAGCAAGAAAAAATTACAAAACTCTTCAAACCATTGCCTTTAAAGCTTAGGCTTAATTAATTAAAATGTTCAAAAACTTCAATTAAATCATATTTTATACACCTATTCGTTTTTTTTTTTTGTCACCTAGGAACATATCCCCCATAATCCCATATAAATTACCATCTCGTATTCACGGTTTCTGTATTCGCGGCATATTTATGGAACATATACCCCGTGAATAAAGAGCTTTTACTGTATTATAATAAAACTTTGTACTCCTATGAGGTTATGGTATGTGAGTGTGCGAGTAGTGGTAAGAGTTGAATATGGAGCTTTTGTGAAGTTTTTTTTTTTCATAGTTTTAAAGTATAATAATTAATTTTATTAATATAGCAAATGCTGTTAAGCGAGCTTTACAGCATTAATTTTATATAGCAAATGCTGTTAAGCGAGCTTTACGAGACCTCGTGTTAGAATGTGGCCATAAAGGGACACGTATTTTTGTAGACGAACGTGTTTCTTTATACAATCATGCGTATGTTGCTGGCAACAGCAAGTTTCATAAAAAATATTATGAGGGAATACAATAACAATTAATAATATATCACTTCGATAGACTCAAAACCTTAATGCTATTTAGGGTTAACCAAAAATAATTTAAGAAAGCTTTTTAAGATAAAACTGAACTGAGTTGAAGTGAAGTGGAGACATTAAATGGTTTTAAGAAAGGCATTTTTAGGCATTACAGGACTTTTAGTACTACGCTAGTGTACTTCGAGAGACACCGTACTCATACAAGCTGCATTAAGAACAGTACCACAAATTTATTGTTAGTTTTTGCTTTCAGTTAAGAGATGGGCTCTATGAGTTAAATTTTCAACGCCTATAAAAAGGGAACAGCGCCAAATGTGAGGAAGTCGTTAATTAAAAAATCTACACCGTTTGGCTCAAACTAACTAGAAAATTGCTTCAATAATTCAAAGCTACAGCGGAAACCAGCTGGCAAGGAATAAGAGCCAAAAAAAAACAAACTAAATTGTGAACAACAAACACCAGAGAAACTCGAAAAACAAAATCATTAGCAAAGCAAAACAAATGTGTGTATATATAAATGCAGTATTAAGCATTACGAATATTTAACCGAAAGATTTACTCAGCAATAAGGTACATTATTTTACATGGGATTGGTACTAGTGACTTTAGAACCATTGTTAGTTCGTTTATTGTATTGGAGTAATTAGGTTACGGTGATCTAATATCATAGATCTTAATACATTTGGATGAGTTTTAATTATTAACAATGGTATGCCTAGTGGTGATGTAATCGTTGTACAATCTCAGACCAATACTCAAAAAATATTTGACATTACGAGATACTGGCATATACTCGTAATATGTTTAAGTGGGACACGAATGTTCTCCATCGGGATCAGCATCTGTTCTTGGAATTGAATATGAATTCAGCTTTTCAAATCAACTCTGACTTCAAAGTTTCATGCTGTCGCTGTCAGAAAACATTGGAAAAGTCTAATGTCGAACCTCGTTTTAAGATATCCAGAACTGCTCAAAGGATAATTGGTTTAAATACGGCAATCAGGCTGGAATATAAATGTTATTCTTTATTTACCTATTTGGATATGGCAAGAAGAGGTTTTGCCCAAAGGACATCCACAAAAATTTCGAAAAATACTAGAAACTTCTTCTCTTTACTTAAGTCTAAAAATCATCGATACATCAGCTCGACTTTGTTCTACCTAAGCTTTTCTCGCTCCGGTTTTGAGTTCCTCGTTAACAGAAACTTTCTAAATGCTTTCGGAAGTTCCATTATTGGACGAAGAAATAATAACTAAACAACATTAGTGACTGCAACGAACAACGAGTAACTGACAACTTTTGGCAATGCTATCCAGGAATTAACTTTAAGCAGAACAAGAGCAGATGGTGTGCTCCCGAAAGCCAAAACGGGCTGATGTGAAGTAAAACAAGAAGTTTCATTGTTTTATTTAAGCAGTAGTGGACAAAGTTTCTCCAACTGGAATTAGTAAAGAAACAAAAAAGTAAAGGATTTATTTTAGACGACGACTGAAAGGCAACGAAAAACAATGTAAAATGAAATTAAGTAAATCTTTAAACTAATTCCAACCGGCTTTATTGCGCCTGGAGATGAACAGCCCAGCACTAGCATTGACGCAGTGTAACTCAAGCAACTCGGATGAGCGTCAACACTAAGTGAAAAATAATAGACGTCGCATTAAAGTAGCTCAGCTGTAGACAGTAGCTGCTTAAAAGAATCGCACAGGGCGGCAATAAGTTTGTGTGGGCAAAGCATATTGAATAGGAAAGTTTGCAAATTAAAATAGTGGAAATAAAAAGAAAATCAAAATGAGTAACTTAGTGAAAAAGGAAAAAGGTAGAGAAATAATTTAACTCATTAAGATGTGACAGTCTTTTTTTAACTCTAAATTCTCTTAACACTTTTGTTTTCAACTTTTACATCATCAATCCGTCCAGGCTAGGGCTTACAACTCGGTAGCATACCTCAAAATTATTAGATAGATATAGTATTTTGTATCGCCATATTAGCCGCTCTTAAGCCAAAAGAATTTACGGATAATATAGCTGAGAGTTGTCTGAGTTCCGTGGGAACTGTAACTTCCATATGAAATGACTGCCAGGGAACCGTAAGAACACTGGTTTAAGTTCGAAATGTTTTTTGGAGCTATCAAAAAGAGCTGTCTGTTTTGGCTGGTACCAAGGATCCCGGAACATATTTTCTTAGCACAAAAGAAATAATTGAAATAATTACATCACAATTCCTAAACTCAACTAATCTTCTGCTTAAGTGCTAATTTATTCCATAATGAAGTACAGTGCGTATACGTAACTTTTAAAAAGTCATGAAAGCCAAAGGAATAAATGTTTAGAATAAAAAATAAGACAAATTGTGTCACTCAATTTTCAATGTTCGAAAAAAATAAAAAAAAAAATTATATTAACAATACTTTAGTACTGCAACTATAATAGTTTCGCTTTCATACTGAACGCTAATATCGCTAAGCAAAATACATAATTCATAACAAAAGCTTAATCACAGTCAAATTAGTGTAAATATATAAAGCGTTATCCACACTTTGCCATAAAATAAACCATAAAAGCTAAATAAATAAAAGGTGACAAAAACCCTTTTCATCCTTCAATAGTTGTTTGCGTCAGCTAAGGAAGCGAAACATACAATATTTTATTGAAAAATACTCAATTTGACAGCTTCACACTTTTAGCCCGTGTATTCACATTCTTATTTTCAAAATATTTTATTTCATTTGTTGCCGTAGATTTATTTCACACATGATTGAGTGATATTTGCCGGGTCGACTGAACAACAGTACGCGTTAAAAATATGTTGCTCAAAATTTACATATTTCGCATTGATTGAAAATGCAAAGTCCACGAAAGTGGAAAATCGAATTGCATGCCAATGCAAAAATAAAGAGTGAGAAGCAGAGAGTAAATGTGTATGAGCAAATTTTGTGTTCGATGCTTTAGGAATACAGTTGATTGAAAATAAGTTTTCCATGGCATATTTGTTCAAAATGTGATAAATTGAAATGAAAATAGCTCAGATGGAAATAAATTCGTATGTCGACATATTCATATTAAGAAAAGCGGTAGAGGAAAATAAAAGTACTAGTATGATTACGTAGTAGGAGTAATATTGTTCGAATATGTATGAAATCTAATCAAAATTTGTATAGTCTTTTATTTTGCAGCTTGAAAACTTCTTATGACTTCTTTAGGATAGAAATGATCAATTGATTTTAGAAATGGGGAATGTCGAACGTCGATATATCAGTCGCTAAATCTTTCGAAGTAACTAGATAATTGTACTTGAACCTCAAGAATCCATAAATCTCCAAAGTTTCATATGTTTGGCAATCGAAGAAACTACGATTGCTGTTTTTTAACTCTTAGTTTAACAAGCTTAGTTAGAGTAATGTGGTAATTTAGGAAGATAATTATCCTTTCGATGTATCTTACTATCCCTCTATTCATCGATGTTTCTCAATATAACCGTTACCTTTGACCAGCTGTGAAATGGTACATTTTATTTGTAATAATAAGGTTCGCTTGGCTCTCGTCTTACATTATATTTGCTATGTGTTATTAGTGGTTGCTTAAGCAGTTTCTCATGCTTTCAACTTTCACACTTTCATCTTTGAACCGACTACGTTTCGCCAGTTACACGTCAATTTGTATTTATTGATATGTTGCTTCAACTTTCAACATGACGCAAATGTAATTTTTCAGCTTTAAAATTTCTATCGCTGCTCGATGGCTATTTCAGGAGCAAGGCAAGGCATTCTATTTTTAATATTGTTGTTACTGTTGCTTGCGATTAAGTTGCAAATTGTACATATCAGAATGTTAACTGTCAATTGGTTTGACACATGTGGCAGCAATGTTGTTGCTATTTATCGCAACATTGTAGTACTTGGACATACACACTATAGTTTAGTTTTTACTCTCGCTACATGTTGCACAGAGTATTATAGTTTTGTTCACATAACGGTTGTTTGTGTCACCAAGAAATATAAGCGTTAGATATGGGGTTATATATATATAAATTATCAGTATGACGAGTGGAGTTGAAATCCGGATGCCCGTCTGTCCGTGCAAGTGATAACTTGGGCAAAATCGGTCCACTGCCACGCCCACAAAATGGCGAAAACCAAATATGTTTTTTTGTATATATCTTGTAAACCAAAAACTGTATAAACCAAACTTTCTGCAGTCGTATCTTTTAGCCATTTCCTTATACAGTCTAAAAATGAAAGAAATCGGATAATAACCACGCCCACCTCCCATACAAAGGTGGGCATTAGGTTGAAAATTACTAAAAGTGCGTTAACTCACTAACGAGAAACGTCAGAAACACCAAATTTTACATAAGAAATGGCAGAAGGAAGCTGCACGGTACAGAACTTTGCACAAATACTACGTAAATCGCCGAAATCGGACAATAGGTTTTCAAGGCCCCATATATCGAACATGAGGACCTCGGTGCTTCTAACCTAATATTAGGGTTTCCAACTTTCAATAGACTTTATACAATATATATGACGAATATGTAGGTCAAATTGTGTATTATATAATATTAATTAAGTTAAATAAATAAATTGCGAGAGTATAAAATGTTCGGTTACACCCGAACTTAGCTCTTCCTTACTTGTTTAGTTTTTCTTTGTTGCATCAACGTGAGTTAACATTTTCCTCTGGGAGCCGTTGGTGTTGCAGGAATGAGGAAGCGTGCTCTTGACTGCAAGCAATAAGCAACAGCAGAAGCCCACAGCGTTACAAAGTGTACCGACACCAGTTTGTGTTGCATACATCGTGGGACACACGACAGCAGTGGCAACAACTTATTGCATGGCGCCGAAAATTGCGTGTTTTCAACAAGCGAAGGCAAAAAGTAGAAAGAAAAATTAAAATTGAATAAAATAAATCGTAATGTAATGTTCCTTCCACCTATGTGGAAGTGTGTATTGACTTTGACATCGTAAATTAACCGGTTACGACCGATGCGACTAGGGGCCCTTGAACATTGAACGTGCAACATAATCCTCATGATGCACAGTGGGTCGGATAATGAAAATAGACTTCTTATGTTTCGAAAAAATGCTGACTGTGGATGATCCTAAACTCCCCTTGACGTTCTTTTCAATTATTTATGCTCCATGTGGCTCAACTAATCAAATCTTAACTTTTTCCCTCAGATAGCTCCTCTAAAATAATACAGTGTAAAGATAATGAAGAGATCGAAATTTCTCGAATCCATCTAACATCTATCTACAAATCTATAAGTCTCATTCTACTCGTACCACAGTGCTACTTCGTACCTATTGGCGTCAATGTACTTCTGTTCGCAAGCAATTAGAATTGTGCTGGACGCCAGCATTTCATGGTTACTTCTCAACTGCTGGCCTGACCCCGCAGCACCTTCAACCATACTATTTCGGCTATTTGCTAACTCTACCATTCGTGAATCGTGCACAGAACGAAGATGCATATATCCGAAGCCAGTGTATCCAGTTACTAGTTCTTTCACAGATTATCGCCATGATCTGCAAGAACAAGTAAAACTGATCTTATTTGCTGTTAACCACAATGAGCTAAAGTCGGAATGGACAGTATGTTGTTGCGTGTTGCAAGTCTGTGACTTTACAAACATGCAATGCAAATTGATTTCCAGCAGATATTATTCCCTGGTAAATACAAGATATGCCACGACACGCTACAAACGCGCGCGTTGGGGCAGTGTGTACAACAAATTCCAAGTGTTCTACTTGCAATTAACCGCAAGTTAATTGCAATCGAGTCCAGACAGTCGCCGCAATGACAAATTGACAGAATGACGCTTTGGACGGCCGACAAAACGATGAGGTGGCGAGACAAAACTGGCAGTGCCCTGGAGTACGAGTTATTTGCTAATATTTTAGCTTATCAGTTGGCAAATAAACGGCAAAAGCCGAGGCACACAAACAAGCGTACTTATTGACAGTCGTGTCTTTGTTGTTATACAACATTTATGTATATATCGGAATGCATAACCATGCAATTGTGTTGCACTACAAATTGCTCTTCAATGTGCCAAGTGGCATGTTTTGGAAGCGTTGATGTACTATCATTATTTCTCTGCGTTTTCAGTTCAATTCAATTGAGTTCCATTCCATACCACGAGGAGAGTTTGTAAAGCAACACTGTTTTTGTGAGTACATCAAGAGTTTTTAAAGGACTACTACTAAAGACCATTAAAAATTGTTCCGATTTCGCTATTTCGCTAGGGTTCCTATTTCTACTTGGTAGATCGTCGGTTCGAGTTTCGAACTCAAATTACTACAG
Organism: Zeugodacus cucurbitae; assembly: GCF_028554725.1. Taxonomy (NCBI): domain Eukaryota; kingdom Metazoa; phylum Arthropoda; class Insecta; order Diptera; family Tephritidae; genus Zeugodacus; species Zeugodacus cucurbitae. The sequence continues at coordinate 15,252,584 of NC_071671.1, forward strand.
ACGATAAAATAAGTATATTAGAAATTCAATAAAGTGGTCTGAATTTGGTTGTGAATTTTTGGGATTGAACTCTGTAAAGCATCGAATCATATCCCTGCCATCAAAATCTACCAGATTTTAAGAAATTCCTTAAACCTCTAATAAAATCAGCCAGGCATTCAGACTCTGCTCATTAGTTATGTATTTGTCCGAGAAATGGGTACTTATCTCAAGACTTGAGCTACAGAACTCCACTCTGCTATAAAACATTATCTTCACATTCAACTATCTGCGCGACTCACCAAACTGCCCTCGTATGAACGCATGTTTGTATGTAAATAGAAATATGAAATTATGTCAGTTTCGTAGATGATTTAGTGCAGCGCCATCGGCAAGCGTTTAAACGTGACCAGCTGCTAAACCAGAAATCTCTCGAGGTTGCCGAAGGAGGTCATCGCGTACATATCTGCATTAAATTATGATATTGCAGAGCAATTGCTAGCCTATTCGTGTTCCAGTTTGAGGAGAATGATCCATATTGATTTGGCATGGGGAGAGTCTGGCCAACCTGATATTATTTATATATACATACAATTTGGCCTATGCACCGCTTATGCGATTTTAGGCGAATCTAGTTTTGCGCTAGTTTTCTCTCCTTTTTGCAGTCTGTCGCCAATTGGAAATACCAATAGAAACCAGGTCACTTTTTCGCCGTTGTCTATGTTCAAAGGACCATAAATCTTCCACAAAACCTTTTTCTCGAAAACTCCTAGTGCCGTCTCATCGGATGTTGACATCGTCCATGCTTCTGCACCATAAAGCAGAACGGGGATGATAAGGGACTTGTAGAGTTTGGTTTTGGTTCATCGAAAGAGGACTTTAACATTCAAATGTCCACTCAGTCCAAACTAGCATTTGTTGGTAAGACCGATTCTGCGTTGGATTGCGAGGCTAATATTTTTGGTTTTGTTGATGCTGGCGATGGCTGGAGGTGGGGAAGGGGTCATGTTCAGAATTTCACGCAAGAAAGTATCAAGACTCAAGCAGCTCACGACTTTCGGTCCGGGTGTCATGATGAATAGTATCTCCCCTGGTCTCTAACTTTCTTAATTATCACAGTATTAGTAACTTAGGACAATAAAGGCAAATAAGTTAAATTAATAGTATACGTTATATGAATTACCAGGGGACAAAATCAGTTTTCGAATCCAGTAAACCGCACGATCGGGGAGCAATAACTAAAAAACTACAGCGCTCAAACGGATTTCGCGATTAGTATTATTAACTTCAAGCTGATAAATGCTCTTGAACACTTTTTTCAATACGATCGTCATTGAATTTATGTCGTACCAACGGAACAAAATTTGGCAGGGTAGATACATAAAAAAATCGGGACAAAAGTTAATTTAAACAAGTAAGGAAAGGCTAAGTTCGGTTGTAACCGAACATTTTATACTCTCGCAATTTATTGAGGAAATTTTATCATGATAACGCACAAATTTACCCATAAATTCGGCATAAAGTTTAATAGAATATCAAAAATCGTCATATATAGATATGAAGGCTGAGATAATTCGTGAACCGATTTCATTCAATTTCACCAGCAAGGTACACTATACGATCACTTAATTTTGCTAAGATATATTACATATTAACCAGTACATATAAAGCCCAACAAATTTTTGAAAAACGTATAATTAGGTATATGGAAGCTAGGGGATGATAGTTTTGAAAAACCTATAATATCACTATATGGGAACTAGGAGATGTTGTGACCTGATTTTACTAATTTTTGGAACAGAGACACACTATTGGAAAAAAAAACAAATATCTTTGAATTACATTAAATTATCTGAGATATTTACCCATATTTTCGGTTAAAATTTAACCTTAGGCCCTGAGTTCAATATTTGGGGAATTGAAAAGTTATAGTCCGTGTTCGACAATTTTTTCACAAGTGATGCCACAGATCATATACAGTATTTGTGTAAAGTTTTATTTCGCTATCTTCATTGGTTTCCTATGTATATATTATAATGTGAAGGAATAAGATGGAGTTAAAAATTGAGTTACATGGGAAGTTGTCGTTATTGTGAACCGATTTCATCCATTTTCCACACGTGTCATCAGTGTGTCCGTTATATACCGTATTTCATTGAAATTTGTCGAGTAGTTCCTGAGATATGGATTTTGACCCAAAAGTGGGCGATGCCACGCCTAATTACCATTTTGTAAAAGCTTCCATCTGCCATTTCTTATGTGAAATTTAGTGTTTCTGACGTTTTTCGTTAGTGAGTTAACCCACTTTTAGTAATTTTCAACCTAACTTTCGTATGGGAGGTGGGCGTGGTTATTATCCGATTTCTTTCATTTTCGGACTGTATAAGGAAATGGCTAAAAGAAGCGACTGCAGAAAGTTTTGTTTATATAGCTTTATTGGTTTGCGAGTTATATACAAAAAACCTATTTGGGGGCGGGGTCACGTCCACTTTTCAAAAGCAATTACATCCAAATGTGCTTTTCCCTAATGCGACCCTATGTTCCAAATTTTATTTTCATAACTTTATTTATGACTTAGATATGACACTGTATAGGTTTTTGGTTTCCGCCATTTTGTAAGCGTGGCAGTGGACCGATTTTGCCCATTTTCGAAAGCAACCTCCTCAGGGTGCCAAGGAATATGTGTTCCCAGTTTCGTTAAGATATCTTAATTTTTACTCAAGTGATCGCTTGCACGGACAGACGGACAGACGGACGGACAGACATTTCAAATTCACTCATCATTATGATCATTTATATATATATAACCCTATATCTAGCTCTTTTTTTCTTAGTGACACAAACAACCGCTATGTGAACAAAACTATTATACTCTGTGCAACATGTTGCGAGAGTATAAAAATAAAATTTGGCAGCATATATCCAGGCGCAAACCGCTGTAATAATTTCCAGTAAATGCACAAAGGAATTTCAGTTAAAAATTATGTATATCATTCATCAGCGCTTAATAAAACAATAACAACTGCACAAATATCGATAAAGGCAAACATTCACTCACTTACTAAGCCAAACAACGACGTTAGGCGCCCAAAATTATGCTAACACATAGCGCAGGTAAATAAGCAAACAAATATAAACAAGTAAACGCAACGCAGAAACTTGCAAGGTAAACGAAAATCGCCGCTACGCAATCAGCGAAATATGCAAAGCATAAATTTCAACTAATTGAGGCATACATTTAGGCGCATAATAAATTTATTTCAACGCCGCGCTACGACTGTGAAGCGACGCGAAGGAAAGTGGCGGAAATAACCCATTTTGACTGTAAAACTAGAAAACGAGAGCAGTTGCAGGCGCGTGCTAGCCATAGGGTCAATGCATTTAAATGAAATATTGCCAATAACGAGGCGCACAACATTGAAATACATCAACTTCTAGTCAACGGCTCAGAGAGCGCTAACAGCACTACAAAAACACTATCACAACAAAAACGAAAAACTTAGACACAATACACACAAGCACAAGAAATGGCCTTCATTTGTCGTCGACGCTCTGCGTCCATTGTGAAAATCGTTCCCATGCTCACCGCCATCTGTTCACAGTGGCGTTCTTCCTATACCACGATGACTCTTCACAAGATGGCAGCAGCAAATGGAACGGCATGCAAGAGCGGTATCAAAAAGGTGCCCGAAGAGTATGGTGAGTTCACTGGCGTTTTCTTCATTATTCAAAGGATATATATATATATATTTATTTTATACTTTGTTGGCGCTTAATTTTTGCTGCGCCTCACTGTTTTGTGATTTGCGCTGAGCGTGCAACATTTCCGCGCGCTGTGAGTTTGTTTAAGTAGCCAGCTCATCAAATTAATTTGGCGTATACACCAGCGGATTCGGCTATAATCGCTTAAAGCGGTTCCTACGCCAAATATATATATATATATACACCAGCGTATATATATATTCGTATATATAATATATACATATATTTACTTTATAAGCCATTATGCATTGTGTTAATTCCTACCGATTGCGTTTTTGTGGTCTTTGTTGTTGTGGTTAGTGGTCATAAAACGATGAGGCTGGTAATGTAAATGTCTAATTTGTGGCAACACAATGTAGCATGGAATATTTTTTTTTGCAGCAAAATGGATGTTTTATTAAACTAATTATATTATACCTTCAAATTAAATTCTGTTACATTTTCCAAAGATCGCATTGAGTTTTACATTATTCAAGAAATATTTTATTAATTAGGGTCCGAAAGAATAAAACTCCTTTGTCAAGGCTATTGGTAGGGTCTGAGGACATGAGGACAAGGTCTTGCTGTACAAGCATAAAAAAATTTCGTGATGAGATTGACAAAAGCACTAAGCAACTATGTAGGTACTGGTATTTGGATAGCGATCTGTTCAAACTATTGAATCTCAGACGTCTAGAAATAAACGAAAAGTGAAAGTCAATGAAGCTAACTCATATCCTGCGACAGCTGGAATATATGTATGTATAAAAAACCAAAAGCGCAAGGTAGTAGAATATATTGTTAGACATGCAAAGCACAGCATGTGGCATGCCTATAAAAATAAATATTTGAATTAGTGCATTGTCAGAGGAAGTACCGAACACTTTAGACACGCAAAAAGAAACTACTATTCTTATGAATGATTCTGTATGTAATCCAATGCGTGTTTACTTACATGCATACAGGCATTTGTTTAATTTCAACAGTGCTAGCTGCAACGTCTTCCCTATTTGCACAACCACTCAAGCCAGCAACGGTGCAACGATATATCCACTCAGCTATACATTATACACCTACGAATCGTTCGTATCGTTCTTTACTACATCCGTCAATTGCCCGCGAATGCTTGTCTTCCACAATTCATCTGTCGGCTGGCGTTTAAGGTTTTATCGTTGTTGGTAAACGATTAAAGCGCGATTTAAATGCGCCCTCAGCTTAAATTGCCCTGCCACGCACTTGAGTAACTGCTCGCGGCGGTACTTGGTTGGCAATGATGTGGCAGTGAAGTGCAAAATGATTGCTGTTGTTGTTGATGCTGGCATGCATGTAATGTTGCAAATCAGTAAACCCATAAGAGCATGTATACAACCACATTACTATATTTTTATTGTCAACTGGTGCTTGTTAGTTGTACTCAAAGGGGTGGTTGTTGTTCTTGTTTTCTTTATAATATTCTGCATTTTTATTTATTTGTGGTTGTAACTTTTCATTTGACTATTCGTTTTTATTGTTATTGTTGTTGTCTATGCGTTGTCAATGCATTCGCAAGATGCTGATTTACGAGCGTTTACAGGCAGTATATTCCAATTACGCAGATAAATGGTTTTGAGAATCCGTTTTTAAATAATTACCTACACATTATTTTCCTTAATTACCCCATTTTATTAAGAGAGCATGCGTTTAGGTACCATTCTAGGCATTTTTAGTACAACGAAGGTAATCTAGGCGAAAAGCTTCAAGACTATATTTGTGTATATAAAAGCGTATATAATTTTTATTTTTATATTTTTGTGTATATAAAATTTAATTTTATTAATATTATATAATACACAATTTGACCCACATATTCGTCCGATATATGGTTTAAAGTACATTGAAAGTTGAAAACCCTAATATTAGGTTAGAAGCCCTCATGTTCGATATATGGGGCCTTGACAACCTATTATCCGATTTCGGTAATTTTTAGAATGGGGCTGCCACACTATAAACGTAGTATTTGTGCAAAGTTCTGCATCGATATCTTTACTAGTTCTTACTTTATATATTGTAAAGTAAACGATTCAGATCGTCTTCAAAGTTCTGGTATATAGGTAGTAGGCGTGGTTGTGAAGCGATTTGGCCTATTTTCACAACATATCATTAGGTAAAGAAACTATTACAAACCAAGTTTCATTGAAATCGGTCGAGAAGTTCCTGAGATATGGTTTTTGACCCATAAGTGGGCGACGCCACGCCCATTTTCCATTTTGTAGAAAAATCTGAGAGCAGCTTTCATATGCCATTTCTTATGTGAAATTTAGTGTTTCTGACGTTTTTCGTTAGTGAGTTAACCCACTTTTAGTAGTTTTCAACATAACTTTTGTATGGGAGGCGGGCGTGGAACCGATGAACACAAACTATTATGTTATGATTGTTTCCAGAGCATATTTTTAAACAACTAAACTGTTATTTCATTTATAAGCTTTATGGGCTTCATTTGAAAGCTTTGTAGGATTCATAATTCGAAACGTACGCGAGCGCTGCGGGCTAATTCACTAGTGTGTGTCATGCCATATATCAAATAGAATTATTGAATGTCGAATCGTACTAAAATGTATGTACTAAGGCCTGCCTTTGTGTGTGTGTATGTGTGTATTGAGATACCATTTGTATTAAGTGTTGCATGCTTTTCCTATTGTTGGCGGCATTAATGAATCGCTTCGTGGGACAAATTAAGCGCAATAAAAAGTAAAACAAAATGCAACAAAATGGCAGAAAATCTGAAATTTAGCAAACTCATCGTTGCATATAATTGCTTGATAATTGATTGCGCTAAATTGCATTGCGAACGCTGATTGCATCTCTTGCTGGCGCCTAAAGCCGGCAGAAGCAACAATTCGCTAAAACTGGTGGCGGGTCAAGAACGCAACTAGTGTGGAATAGAATAGCAGTCAGTACCAAAATATACTATTTCATTAAATTACTTTGCAGCAAGTTCTCAGGTGATAATATACTGAATTCACATAATCAAGACGAATATCAATCATTTAAATTTTTATTGTGAACAATAAGGTTATTCTAGAGACCCTTGGCACAACATTATTACACTGGGAACGGTTCCGAGGTGTTCTAGTACCAGATGGCCTGGCATGGCGTAAGCATTGGTTATGAGGATGCGATTTTCCTTTGGGACATATATTTGAACGGACGATATTTGTAAAAATAGTTTAGAAGAAAGCAATTTCTCTATGCCTTTTCATCTTTCAATAGACAAGGTTTAAATAATGCCATAAATTGTTTTAGCCATTAAAAATGTTCTTACTTTTTTAAGAAATTTCTGACATATACTAGCCCTTATCCAAAAATTATTTTGGAAATTTTATGTCGATTTCGTATATATTAATTATCCGCTTGCAATGATTTGAAATTTTATTTGAAAGCACCTCGAATGCTCCTGACAGTTCAACAATCACTAACTGGTACACCGCTATGATATTCATACTTACAATTAATGGGCTAATGCGTAATGCTTTCATTCCAAAAACACACTTCATTCATTAAACGAGTGTGTTATATTACAAACAAAGCTTTTATGAGCGCACAAAACTGTGCTATGGAAAAAAAAACAACAGCAAACAAAACACTATAGAAATGCGTGAAACAAAAGCATAAATAACGCAAATGAACTCGAAACAGCCATCTCAGCATTTTCCTCCCAATCCAACCAATCATGCTAACCCGAGAATTTGCAACGCAAGTGAAATAAAGCACGATTCAATAAAGAATTATTTCAATGAGAGACAGAGAGTAAGCGTGTGCTAGACTTAAATGCTGATAAATTATGTAATGGGGAATATATATATTTATACAATTTTGTGTTTATGTGTATAAGGGCCTCATAAATTCATTGATTTTTCATGTTTAATTGCCAGATATTCACCATGCGCCAAATCTTGGAGAAGACCCGTGAAAAGAGGATCGACACACACCGCCTTTTTGTCGATTTTAAAGCTGCTTTCGACAGCACGAAAAGGAGCTGCCTTTACGCCGCGATGTCTGAATTTGGTATCCCCGCAAAACTAATACGGCTGTGTAAATTGACGTTGAGCAACACCAAAAGCTCCGTCATGATTGGGAAGGACCTCTCCGAGCCGTTCGATACCAAACGAGGTTTCAGACAAGGTGACTCACTATCGTGCGACTTCTTTAACCTGATGCTGGAAAAAATTATAAGAGCTGCAGAGCTAAACCGAGAAGGTACAATCTTCTACAAGAGTGTACAGCTCCTGGCGTACGCCGATGATATTGATATCATCGGAAGCAACAACCGCGCCGTTTGTTCTGCTTTTTCCCGCATGGATAAGGAGGCGAAGCGAATGGGTCTGGAGGTGAATGAGGACAAGACGAAATATCTCCTGTCATCAAGCAAACAGTCAGCGCATTCGAGTCTTGGCTCCCACGTCACTGTTTACAGTCATAACTTCGAGGTCGTAGATAATTTCGTATACCTGGGAACCAGCATCAACAACACGAACAATGTCAGCCTCGAAATCCAGCGCAGAATAACTCTTGCCAACAGGTGCTACTTTGGACTGAGTAGGCAATTGTACAGTAAAGTCCTCTCTCGACGAACCAAAATCAAGCTCTACAAGTCGCTTATCATTCCCGTCCTGCTCTACGGTGCAGAAGCTTGGACGATGTCAACATCAGATGAGACGACACTAGGAGTTTTCGAGAGGAAAATTTTGCGTAAGATTTATGGTCCTCAGAACATTGGCAACGGCGAATACCGCAGACGATGGAACGATGAGCTGTACGAGTTATACGACGACATTGACATAGTTCAGCGAATAAAAAGACAGCGGCTACGCTGGCTAGGTCATGTTGTCCGAATGGACGAAAACACTCCAGCCCTGAAAGTGTTCGATGCAGTACCCGCCGGAGGAAACCGAGGAAGGGGAAGGCCTCCACTCCGTTGGAGGGACCAGGTGGAGAACGACCTGGTCACACTTGGGATCTCCAACTGGCGCCGAACTGCGAAGGAGAGAGAGACGTGGCGCACTATCGTCGATTCGGCTATAACCGGCTAAACGGTTGCAACGCCAATCACATACATACATACAATTGCCATTCAAATTTTTGTTCCATTCAACTTTTCTACACAATTCAATATAAAGCTACTCTATGCATTTTTTTTTAGTTTCTCTCGATTTTCCGATTTTATGCTGGTGAATTTGTAATTTATTGCAATAATTTTTGTTATTGTTTAAATATGTATGCCTACCTTTCCATTGTTGCGTCTTATTAGAGCAATAAGAATGCTGCAAACATCTCATAAAATTCAATTAGAGTCCATATTGTGCATATACGTATGGACGTTACATTCATACAAAATTAATATATACAATTCCTTTATGATACTTTGTTCCGTCGAATATGGAGTAAACATCTACATCTACAAACCTGTTATTATCTTCTTAGTTGCCAAATCCTTTATGCTGGTTAACCCTTTTTTTGCTCTGTATGCAAGAATGCAACCAACTTTAATGTCGCATAACTTTTGTTAACAATTTTGTTGTTCTTGGGCCTATTTTTTTCATAATTTTTACGATTTTCATTGTTTGCACCCAATTTTATGGGGATTAAATGAAATATGTGTACTTTATTTCTATAGAATCTGTTCAGTATGATAAAGGATACAGTTGATTGCATAAATTTAGCAATATATTTAGACAGTGGATCCATAGGCAAAAATCTCAAAAGTCGTTAATCTTCATATGATCAACAATTTTCGGAAGTTTAAAAACAATAAATGGATTGAATGATTCTGACAATAAATTTTCATTATAGTATGTTTACATATGAAAATAATCTCGTTCTAAGCTCCTTCGATAATCTAACCGTTTGCATATAGCCAAATGAGATTATCAATTGTCAAATGTGTTGCATTTGTTGTTGTATTACACATATTTTTTTCGCTGTCGGCCATTGTTGTTTACATTTACATTTTCATTCAGGAATAAAACCGAAAATCTAGTAGTGACGCCTTAGAGTATGCTATCAATGTGCAACTATGTGTCTTAGTCCCCCATAAGGCCAGACATAATATATCTGCCCTCAACAAGATAACTGAACAGTCAGATATGCATGATAATACAGTTGTTTTAAAAATAGAATTCCAAAAAGAAATAAAAATTACGAGACTGTAAGCAAAAATTATGTGTTACAACTATGATGGATAGAGGTATGTAAAGCAGATCTGCAAACAATAGTCAACTCAAATTGCCAAAGTATGAATTGACAACAAGCGACTGCAAAAGCCATAATATGTGAAAATATACGAACGAAAGCAAGAGTGAAATGTGAAAGATTAATAAAAGACACTAATGCAACAGTCAGTGTGTTTGCTTTTATTGTTTTTGTGCTACTTCAGAGTCGATACATTTGTTTATGGTTATCTTTTTGTGCTTCTTTTACTTTATTCAGGCAAAAAGAAAACCCTCGGCTGACTAGACATTGACAAATAGCTTAGCTTCCATAAAAGTCTTATTGCAAATTGGAAAAATTTAGAGCAAATATGTATTCATCACACAAGCTTACGTGACCAGTCCACTTATTCAAAAATACTTTGACAGTTTTTTATGTTACTTTTCTTCTATATTTGTTTTTGGGTATATGTGACGGCAGTCAAGAAATTGAATTGGTTGTCCTTGCAAGCAAATGTATAAGAAGTATCAACAGTTTGGTAATTTTTAGTTTTCGTTTCAAGTTTTGCTATTTTCTAGTATTAGAGGGTTGGTGGTTGACCAATAGGAGGTTAGGTGTGATATTTCTTCGAGACATTTTTATTCAAAGTACTAAAGCCTTCTAAATGCTTTACGAATATAAACTTCACAGTCCAAGTCGTTTATATTGATAAGAGTTTAGATTTATAAGAAAATCTAAAAAGCAGAAATGGTACCTAATCCTACTGTAATTTATTGAAAGTTTTCACTTTCTATTATTCAAAAACCTTTTTGATACACACTTCGCAACTTTTACTTTCTCTTCTTACGGCTCTATTGCATCTGAATGCATTGAAATAACCTTTCAAATATCCTGCCACGTCACGCTTTCAATGGCAGACATGCTGAATTCTCGCTTGGCTGTTTCACATACGTATATCATCAATGTATGTATGTGAAAGGGCTGCGTGTTCACATTCGTGTTTCCATTTGTGTTTCGCTGTTGTTCTTTTAAATGGATTGAAATTCTATCGATATTTGCACTGTTCGACGCTTGCCATTGGCAATATTTGCATCCTTGCAGCGTCCCACAGAGGCACCGCCACATACCCAGATGCATACATATTTATTGGGACCTTAGAAAATCTATTTCTGGGTATTGGCATTTGTTTCTTTTCTCCGGCTTTGTCCTACAAAATGCATTGCATGCAACAAATGTTCTTGAATCCCTCTCTAGCTTTGAACCTTCATGGTTTTGCTTTCGCTTTTGCTGAGCTCATACACAATTTTTGTTTGTTTGCGAGTTGGCGGGATAAATTCTGTCAAGTGGGATTTGCTCACGCTTGCCATTTGTGTACGGTTTTTAGGAATCTCAATATTTTGCACATGGGTCCCTGCATGTATTCGGCAGTGTCACTTCCAATAGGTCATATCGAAGCTGCTGCGGCAATCTTTCATTTAAGCATATTTTAGATGACTTTTAAGCGTAAGAGTTTCTTAAAATAATTGAATATTGCTGTTAACTGATTATATGTTCTTTTTGCTTTTGACAATTCACTTGAGATATATGTATAACAAAAGAAATTTTTTTTGTATATTATTGTATTTGTGTATTAATCAGTTGCTTCTTAATATTAATTCCTATTCTTCTTCTTTTCTTTTCAGACAAGGCGTCTTCGTACCGCCATCTCCACTCAAGGATGCGCCAGGTGAAATGGGTAAACCTTTTGTTCTACCCACTAACATGACTGCTGAAATGAAGAAGGCCGTCGAAGATGGTTGGACGAATAATGCATTTAATCAATATGTATCCGATATGATATCAGTACATAGATCATTGCCGAATCCACGAGATGCTTGGTAAGTAACAAAAACGGCAAAAACATTGCAATTTATTTAAATTAATTAATTTAAAATTATTTTTAAAAAGGGTCAATCAAAAACAGGGAGTAGAATTTTTGAAATGTCAAATATCAGTCAGATCGGTAGAATTATGAGCTCAGGAACTCTTTCCTTACCGACTTTGTCGACTAAATTTTTTTCAAACTGACTCATATTAAGGAAAGGAGACTAATTTTTTCAGTAGATATAAAGAATATGCAAATTAAACTTACGTGAGGGAAGAGAAAGATCATAATACAAAAATATTAGCGAGATATAATTTGTTATATTGAACTGTCACACCAGGATATCTGTACCTATGTTTATAACCTTTAAATAAACATACGACCTATGTAATTCTCTCTCACAGTGTTTTGAAATCATAGCTTAATGCCACTATCTCAGCCTCACACTTTAAGACAAAAACAACTAAAATTGTATTTAATTATAAATAAATTACTAAAAAAATGTTTCCCATTTGCACAGGTGCATGGAACCAGGTCGTTATGTGGACAATCTGCCCGAAACCGATGTCATTATCTGCTTCCACAACGAGGCGTGATCGGTGCTGTTGCGTACAGTGCACTCCGTATTGGATCGCTCACCGCCGCATTTGATCAATGAAATTATACTCGTCGACGATTTCTCCGATATGCGTAAGTTGCAACCACTACATGCACTTTATTATTATTTTTTAAACTGTTGGTAATATGCGCACATACTTCGCATTTTAAGTGCGCCCATGCCGACAAGTGGGCCAAACAGGCTCAAAAATATGAAAACAAATTGTTAAAAGCCATAAAAATAAACAAAATTGAAAATTTAATTAAAATACCGTGCTATTTTCATACTATAAAGTAGTTCAAACTAAAATTTAATTACAAATAATTCTGAAAAGTTTTGTATTTCTAACCGCAAATCTGCTAACACTCATAGCCCACTTGACACAGCTGCATTTGAAGCCGTGGTAGGCAATCGGCAGAATTTGTTAGCGAAAGCCAACCGATAATATCATTGCGGTTAACCATTTATATAGCTGTGAATTACATTTTGCGCATATTGTTGGTGTATTATTAAAGCTTATAAATTGTAAAGATTAATTAAAAAATAATGAAAAATATCGGCATGTTGATAGATCGCGTTCTCAATAGTGGAATTTTTTTGGAAGTTAATTTGAAGGTGCAAATGGTACTCGAAAACATTCTCAAGATACGAAAGTTCTCAAGATAACAGTATTCTACGTTGTTGGGTTGCACCTACAGGAACTGTAATTCGTTCACTATTCAAATTCACAACCGCTTAAACCTAAAGTAATCCCACTCTGGGCCCTGCTGTCGTCCATTCTTTCCACGTATCTAAAAGAAATTAGTCTCGTATTTTCTGCCTGATTTTGCTTATATTTAAAAAAAATATAGTTTAATAACTTTTATAATAATTTTAATATATTTAATATTAATTTTACCACATTTTTATATTTTGGTTTACAATTTTCATACTATAATTAATTCATACATTATAAAAACTGGTATAACAAGTAAGGAAAGGCTAAGTTCGGGTGCAATCGAAAATTTTATACTCTCGCAATTTATTGATATATTTTTATTAAGATAACACACAATTTGACCCAATTTGAAAATCCTATAATTAGGTATATGAGGGGTAGGGGAAGAAAAATATTTCCTCTAAATTAAATTAAGATACCTGAGAGATTTACCGAAATTTTCGATGAAAAATTACCATGGGACACTGAATTCCTCATATTCGGTATTCGGATGATGCCACAGATCATATACAGTATTTGTGTAAAGTTTTATTTCGCTATCTTCATTGGTTCCTTATGATATATTATAAAGTGAAGGAATAAGATGGAGTTCAAAATTGAGTTACACGGGAAGTTGTCGTGTTTGTGAACCGATTTCATCCATTTTCCACACGTGTCATCAGGGTGCCAAGAAAATAATATATACCGAATTTCATTCGAATCAGTCGAGTAGTTCCTGAGGTATGGTTTTTGACTCATAAGTGGGCGATGCCACGCCCATTTTCCATTTTGTAAAAAAATAACAGTACAGCTCCCTTCTGCTATTTCTTCTGCAAAATTTGGTGTCTCTGACGTTTTTCGTAATTTCAACCTAATTTCGTAATTTTCAACCTAACCTTTGTATGGGAGGTGGGCGTGGTTCTTATCCGATTTCAACTATTTTCATGGTGTGTGGTGGGGTACGTAAGAGAACCGACTGCAGAAAGTTTGGTTTATATAGCTTTATTGGTTTGGGAGTTAAATACAAATAACCGATTTGTGGGCGGGGCCATGCCCACTTCCCCAAAAAAATTGCATCTAATTATGCCCCCTCCTAGTGCGATCTTTTATTACAAATTTTACTTTTATAACTTCATTTATGGCTTAGTTAAGACACTTTATGTGTTTTTGGTTTTCGTCATTTTGTTTTTCTTATCTTATCTTATCTTAATTTTTACTCAAGTTACAGCTTGCACAGACGGACAGACGGACAGACAGTCAGACAGACAGACAGACAGACGGACAGACGGACAGACGGACCTGATCACTTTGGTATATATGACTCTATATCTAACTCTTTTAGTTTTAGGTGTTACAAACAACCGTTATGTGAACAAAACTATAATACTCTCGTAGCAACTTTGTTGCGAGAGTATAAAAATAGGAAAAGAGAGCTAAATGCAATTACGCAAAGCAAATCGAGTGCGACCTTATCCAAGAAATCGATTTAAGAAAGAGTTTACCATCAACCATTCTAAATTTTTTTTGTGGAAATTTCAAATACATACTTTCTACTTTTTTGTTGCGCCCGAAGAAATTGTTTATTGTATGTAGATGTTATTTCAAATATTTTTCGCTTTACTAGAATTTTTAAGTTTTCATTACTGAAAACATTGAAATAATAAACTTACAGTTTTGTTCGGAAGCCTGAAAAGCAGAGAAGTGGCTATAAAATTCAATTTCTACTTTTTAATGATTAATGACCAAACAAACACAGTAGAGAATATGAAAAGGGATAAGATGCAAGATATGCGCGAGTGTATTGGTGTGGTCTGTATGGTCGCCTGAGCTGATTTGGTTATACACTTGAAAAGTGTATGTGTGTGTATGAGCTTCCAGGATGGATGCTTAGCCGTTTACGCTCGTGTATTGTAGGGATGTTTTGCTGTTTTTTCTGTGAGCATAACATAGTTTGCGGTTGCTTGGGTTGGCGGTTATGATTTCGGTTTGGTGAATACATTGTTTCCTTGACTGCTTGCCGCTGGACCATGGTGATGGTGGAGCTGGTCAATGGCTTTAATGGTTTGCGGTTAAATGCATACATATACATTTTCTCAACCTTTCTCACTGTTGAGTAAATGCATTTGTTATTTAATGTTTATTTACTTTATTTTTGAGTGAGTTGTGTGCTTTCTTTGTTTTTCAACATCCCGTTGCCTTCCGCTATGTGGTTGCTTAGTTTTCCTGAATTTATTATTTTTTATTTTTTTGGCGTCAACGCTTCAAGTTCAATAGTCGGATTATGATCATGAATCTTAAATAGAAAGACAGCAAAAAATGTGCAATGATAATAAACCAGTGCCCAAGGCAGTTTGTGTGTATGTATTTCGAATATAATTTAAATATAGTTGTCATATAACAAATTACCATTATTTTTATTAAGGTTAAGCTTCCAACACACACAACACTTTGGTAGTCGCAGTTGACCGACTTTGATTAAAATATACTCTGAAGAATATGACAGATTTTTGCAAAAAATCTATTAATAATAATTACGCACTAAACTTGCCTAATTTATAGATTATTTTTAATAGATTTACGGAAACAGCAACAAAACAAAAATCATTAATGTAGTGACTTTTGAAACCATTCGACTTTAGTGCGATTTTCCCATTTTTCCAATTCTTTAAAGCCAAACCACACAAATAACTGGAAGGCCATAGCGTTTGACGTGTAGAAGACAAATTTAATGAGGTAATCACCGGTGGGAATCGGTAGCATCAAGTTTGTATGCAACGGCCTGAAGCGATCGACTATGAACTCGCCCTGAAAGAATATATAGAATACATAAGCGAGGCTTAAGACCACTGAAACTTTATGTTATAACCGACATCATAAGGACACGTGTGATTGGCGTTCGTGTACTTCTCTATCAGTTTGATTAATATGTCGAAGTAAATAGCGTTCTTACGCGTTTTCAAAAACTCGCAAGCGTCGAAAGTTTTATTGATAAAGAAGGGCTGATAGTTGTTGTACTTGCGCAGCAGTTCAGCATGCAACTGAAAATATTAATACAATAAATTTTGAAGATATACGACAGTGCCTAATTAATGCTCATTTTGAGTTACATTGCAATTGTAAATTTTTCTTAGTAGCTGCACGCGAATTGTCGCCTCAGTAACGTCGCGTTTCACCGCCTTCAGGCGACACGCATTCAGACGTAGCAGCGTTTTATCGATAACATTACACTCTATTTTGGTCATTTTGAAGAAAGTTGCGGCATGCTTTATGCGTTGTTTGTTGATGAGAGTAATGTAAAATAATGAAAACATTTAAATATTTAATATTCATTTATTTCCACAAACATGTTTTCACTTACAATTTCACAGAAAAACGCTTGCACAACAAAAATCAATACAAATTTGCGACTCATACCCGACTTGTTGTTACTAGCTTAACACGAAAATCGCGATTAATATGCTCGCATTGTTCAAAAACATAACTGAGGAAAATTAATGAGCTTTTAATAGTTATTTTTGCTAAAAACTATTTTGAATTATTAAATAAATGTCTGTTAATTAAAATCAGAATATAATTAGTTTGTCTAAAAATACTATAGAAATGCCCTTAGCCAATTAATTAGTGGTTAGTTTTTGGGCGTGTACTCTACCTAAATTGATCCGCCGACCAATCTAAAAACAGTTCCATCGGAAGTAAGTTAACCATGTCCCCTATGCTGATGATATGGACATCTACACATTAATGCCCGTTTATGTATGTGTACTTTTATAATTAATAAAAATGCGCAAAACCACACTTTTCATATTAATTTGTATAACCAATGAGCCAAGTAATTAAAATTACATTGATATTATCAAAGCAACGAAGGTTTCATAATTTGTTTATAAAAAGCAACAAATCTGAAATATTGATAAATGCAACGAAATTCCAAAAGTATGAAAATTTAATTAAACACCCTTGCTATTTTCAAACAATAAATAGTTAAAACTAAAATTTAATTACGAATAATTATGAAAAGCTTTTTATATTTAGCGCATATTGCTGGTGTTTTGTTAAAGCTTTTAAATAACATAGATTAAATTACTATAAAAAAATTGCAAAACATTTTATGGTAATTTTTAATGCTTAGTTTGTACAGTGGAGCAAGGTGATGTATAATTCATCAGTTTTCAGTAACACCTATAGGAACTGAAATCAGTTCATCATTTAATTTATAACCGTTTAATACTATTCTTTAATTCCATTCTCTCTGCCGTTCTTGCCACGTATCTAAAATAAATCAGTGTCTAATTTCTGTCTGCTTTTACTTAAAAAAACGTTGAAAACGTGATATCAATTATACCACGTTCTGCTTGTACATACTTTTGTTATAATTTGTTTGCCATTTTCATTCAAATCTAAACGATTTACCGTTATGTCGATAATCATTTTGGGTAATTTATTTTACAGTATTTAAACTACAAATTTAAATGGTCACCAATGGAATTTTCTATAAATTGCGTATTAATTAATATAATTAGTCACAAAATCTAACCACATGGTTGCTTATTTGTGATTTACTTATGTTTTTACAACTTTATGTGGAAACATAGCCACGTGATTGCGCTTTGATTTTAATTCATATATTATATATATATATATTTAATATTTAATTCATATTTCAAAAACTATGCTACTCAGTTATCAAAGCTTTTTAATTGTTTTCTGATGTATTATATGTATGTTCTTTATTATATCTTATTCAATTTCGGCTAATTCACAAATTTGTATCATGCCACTATTAAACTAATACATCAAGTAATTGATAACTGGTATTCTCTGTTTTAAACTCATCTATTTATTAGCTGTCTTAGATTCGTCTGGCGGAACGAACAATAATTGGTATAAAAACTGGTATACTCTAAATATGAAGTGTGATGGTGTATTAAACGGTTGTAATATTTTAATGTTGTCTATTCCTTTTGACATGTAACTTTATGGAAAAGGAAGCAATACTTATATAGCGAACAGCGCACAAGCATTGACAGCTAGGAAGCATTGACAGCAAGTAAGCATTGACACCAAGAACTCAATTCAAGAGAGGGTGAACCATCAATAATTTCCACGTATTTGTGCGGATATTTAAAATACTTTATTGTTTTTATGCCGCCAGAAGAAATATTTAGTGGTAGCTGATATCCAAATATTTTTCGCTTCAGAAATTTTTAAATTTTCATTACTTTCGCTGCCAAATAGAACAAGCACTCAACACTCATAACTTGAGATAATAAACTTACAGTTTTGTTCAAGAGCACGTAGAGCGGAGAAGTGGCTTTAAAATTCAATTTATACTTTTTAATGATTGATGACCAAACAAACGCAGTAGCGAATATGTAATAGGATTAGCTGCAGGATAAGTGCGAGCGTATTGGTGTGTAAGAGACTGTATGGTTGCTTGGGCAATTGATTGGATTATACACTGCAAAAGTTTATGACTGTATGTAAGCTTTCAGGAAGGATATTTACCCTTTTGTGCTAGTGTGCTGTGGGGATGTTTTTGCAGTTTTTCCTGTTTTCCTCAACTTAGTTTGCGGTAGCTTGGGTTGGCGGTTATGATTATGGTTTGATGAATACGCTGTTTGCCGCTGGACCATGACAATAGTGGTGGTGGTCAATGGTCTTTGATGTTTTGCGGTTAAACGCATACATATACATTTTCTCGATCTTTCTCACTGTTGAGTAATTGCATTTGCTATTTTATGCTTATTTACTTTATTTCTGAGTGAGTTGTACTTTTTTTAGACGTCCCGTACATATACATTTTCTCGATCTTTCTCACTGTTGAGTAATTGCATTTGCTATTTTATGCTTATTTACTTTATTTCTGAGTGAGTTGTACTTTTTTTAGACGTCCCGTATCTTTCCGCCATCTGGTTGCTAAATTTTCCTGAATTTATTATTATTTTTTTTGCGGTTGGGTCAAGGCGTTCACTTCAATAGTCGGATTATGACCATAAAGCTTTAATAGAGAGCACAAAAAAATGCATAATGGTGAACAAACAGTGACGAAAGCAATTTGTGCGACCGGGTGTAGAATATCATTATTGCCTGAACAATAAATTACTGTTACTTTTTTTTAGGGCAAAGATTAAGGCTACCACCACACACTTAGGCACGTCGCTTACGCTATATTTTTTTTAACAATATTAAATTTTTTTCCGGTTCGTCCAGCTTCTTTGCTCGCCTCGTCGTTACTATACATCAATATTCATTTCTTTCCTATATGCATTCCCATTATATTATTATTTTTTGTATCGCTTTAGGCCGAATTGAGCCACTGCTCGATCACAACGCTCGCAATAGCACCAATGTGGTTTGTGCGGTCATTGATGATACAACATTGGAGTTCCACTACCGTGACTCGGACGGCGTAAATGTGGGAGGTTTTGATTGACAAGGTGAGTGCAAAGACTCCATACATATACATAAATATATACATATATGGGTGCCGAATTATCGAAAATAATTGCTAAGTGAAATATAAAAAAATTAAGAGAAAATAAATATGAATTATGAAGTGCTAACTGGGGCATGAAAAGGTTTCGTACAATTGTAAATTAAAGTGTTATACAAACATGATCACATCTAGGACTTGTTACAATTTGCTCCGAAATATTTACCAAAGCCACAAAATTCTTAAACTCTTTCAAAAAGGTTCATTTATTCCAGCGCCCTAAGTTTTGATATTTTTCGTTTCTTAAATAAATTTAAACCTGTAAGAAACACAATAGCGTGTTCGAAAAAATATAGAAACAGGAAAGAAATGCAATGTTTTCATTTTCACCTTTTCCCTGCTAATAGTTGTAAAATTAACTAGTAAATATATCCGTTTTCCTATTGGGTTATTATACGAGTCTACGTTCATCCAACAAAGGGGAGTAATTTTTACTCGTATATCTGTCTGACACTTGTCGTAGTTGCGTCGGATATGTTTTTCGCCACCAACTAAACGTATCGCATGTTTTCGTTGTTTAAACGCGCACATTTGTACGCAACACGCTAACAGTACTACCGATGGCAACATCTGGCCTTCATCCACCATTCGCCGATGTACCATTACTTCAAAATGCAATGCATGTTAGCATTGAAGATTTTATTGGAAAACTTCTAGTGGCCACCGTCGCAAATGCGTGTTCCTATTATATGCGTCTGTGTATTTGAAAGGGTGTTGGTACATATACGTGTTGTATTTTGCATGCGGACTACGGAATAGAGTAGCAACAATAAACGTAACGTGCTGAAACTACGCAGAAAAAGTTCGGCATGTTAGGCGCCTTAGGAGCTATTGTGTCTGCTGTTATGCTTCGAAATGTTGGTTTAAGTAGTTTTGTAGGGAAAGTAACATCCTTACTTGCGTACATATGTTAAGGTGTTATAGGAGGGGCAATTAATGATGTGTACGTTAGAAAGGACCTCATATTCGGTATAGAGAGTTCGGACCAATGTCAATTCTGCCTGATATGAGGTCGTTCGGATGAACGCAGTTGACTGTAAGGAAAAGGATAGATATTAATTATACTTTACATATTTTGTCTATTATTTGTTCCTTGATTCACTGCATTTTTTAATCTGTATATTACTACATTGAGAACATGAAGTGCATATTAATAAAGTCCATTAAAACAAACTAGAAAGCTACTGCATCTAGTTGCGAATTTAAAACACATACCGAAAAACTTTAAATTTTTCAAAATTGTATGGTAAAACATGTCGAAATTATTGTTATGATGTGTAAATTGTACTCCAAGTACAACTTATATTCAAACACATCCATAAAGTTTAAGTTATTCGGGTTATTTCTCAACAAAGTAGCTGCTGAGTTGAAAATTACTACCGCATGCTTGGAAATAATATTTCTGATACAGAAACATTCGCTAACAACAAAGGCTTCCTTTCGTTTAAAATGCATTAATATGCACATACATATATTTCAAAAATACACGTGGTAATACTGCATTGTTACTGCAACTGATGGGAATATTTACATAAAACATAGAGTTGAGCAGCATTTTATGTATACGTATTTGTGTTTATGTCTGTTGGTGCTTTCAAAAGCAATTGCGTACTTCTTGCTAAAGTTTTTCTCGCACTCATGCACCTCTACACTCCCCTACGCTATATGTACGATTTTATGCTATACATACATGAATATGTTGGTCTAATAATTTCGACATTACTGCCACATAATGTTTAAGTGATTATTTATATGACGGCATGAGGGCTGGTCATACAAGCTAATAAATGCAACAGTGTGCTGAGTCCTTCGCAGCAAAATGCTTGTACAAGAAGAAAAATGTTGAAAAGTCAAGGGAATTGCACTCATAATGGATTAAAGCTCATGTGTGGCCAGAGGAAATAAAATAAAAACCGAAACAGTTGTGTGAGTGCTTGGGGGAAGCAATAAATTGGTAGTTTGTTGCTTTATACTTGTTGAAAATTTTAATTTCTTTTTTTCGGCTTTTAATTTGTCCGAATTACTTATTTACTTACTTTTTCATTTAATTGTTACAATTTTTTATTTTTTTCACTTTGCTCATATATCATATATCTTCTAAAATGCAACTTGATATTTTTCTCAACTCCTTGCTGAATATAGATCTTTTACACTTCTGATTCACTGCACCCGAAAACGATTTTGTTCTCCATCATTGTGATCAGAGCAAATTAATTAACATCACTCATACGCCCGCGTGGCCTCAAACAATGCGTAAAATTTTCTTCTCTTCTATTTTCCTCAAACACTTAATTAATGTACAAGTTCTTTTGTTGCTGTACATTTGCTGCCTGTGCTAAATAGCATTCAGTAATTTATAGCTGTTTGTTGAATTTGTACAAAAAAATTTGAATTTATAATTTGTTTGCTGCTTTCTATGATAACACTCCTTTGGCTTCTCTCTCTCTTTCTCTCTGTCTACTTTGCTCCTATTTACACCCATATAAATCAAGTGAAACGTTGTTGGTGTTCATTTGCCGCATAATTGTCATAATTATGCGGTAAGGCAAGCGTGGAAATGGAGAAAAATAAAGAAATAAGAAATGAAAAGAGAATTTAAGACACAATATACCAAGCATGTAACTATGTAAGTAGAATGAGAGTGCAAGAAAATTTTTACGTCGCTTATAGGCAACTTCTCTTTAGCTAATAATTCATTTGCTGTCTGTTTATATATATAACTTTGTAATAGAAAATGGTAGCAATAGCTTATTCAGGCTATGTAATAGCTGTCTTTGTGGAATGTGAAATTTGCGCAAATATTTCAGCTGGGAATAAACATGTCCTCTTGAGAAATTCCACTCACCGTAACGGCTTGAAATTTTGTACGTGAAAAGGATTGCCAGCCCCTTGCTCGCTCGCTTGATATTGTAATTAAAATCTCTCGAATTTTTCAAATTGAAAGCATACACCCACATGCAATTGAGGAAATTCTATGAATATAACAGACAATAAAAGCAAAATTTAATTATTCGCTGTATGTTGATTTTTTATTTGAAACAATTTTCTCGCATTGCGCAAACTATTTACATATTGGAGGCTTTTAAAGTAAGCAGATTAAAATTGTTGAAAATACACAAGATCAATTTCCGAACGTAATAAAATTAATATCATATTTGTTTTTATCATCCAACGATAGAATAATATGTTAGCCTAGAATATACTTTGTAGCACTTTGCCTTTCCTAAAAAATTAATACTGCAATAACTAAAACTGTGGGAGCTTTTTTCATTAAACTTTCTATATTTTAAGCTTTTCTTTCAATTAAATTTTCTGTAATAAGTTGTCATTCTAGACAACTATATAAAGCCAGACAAACGCAAAAAAATCGGAAAAAAGCTTTCCAAAAAAGCTCCACGTATAGTGGGGAAAGTATCGAGTTCAATCTGACAATCTACATGAGTGATTTACATAAAGTGATAAGCAAAAATCTACTACTAATTGTGCCTATATTTCTATAATAATTCTGTAAGCTTTTAGAGAGCTTTTATATTCATATTTTAAAGGAAATTTTTAAATATCTTACGAGCTATCATTTAAATTGTAAAAGATAGAAGCTTTTCGTATTTCTATTCAGAAAGCCTTCAAAGCTCTTCAAAGCTGTTTCAATTCGCCAATGGGAGTTAATATTTTGTTTCACTCCCTAGACATTATTTATGTTATAAAAACTATTTGTTACTCCATTACTTATAATCTTCGCTGTCCCAATTAGCTACGCATACTCTACCCATTCACAATTGAACACCGCCTAATATTATATATATCATTTACAATTTCAGCCTTCCTCATAAGAGAAAGCTCAACCACACTAAAAGCAAAAACAAAAAATCCACACAAAATATGTGAGCCGATAACACCATCATCAGCGGACCGTTTAATCATAATAAATTTTCACTACAACAAAGGACTGAATGGTATCCCATGAAAACAACAAAACTAGCAAACAATAGTTGTAAAACGAAATGCCGGAAATAGGTTGGTGTATCCGCATCCGCTTTGCATTAGGATAGGATTAGGATCATGTGCTGATATAATAAAAAGAATAGCCAAAACATGATGGCATGATGTAGGGTACAACTCGCAGCTCGTAAAAATGGCAGTCGGAACAATAAACAACAAATAAATACAGCTGGATATACAACACTGCATATATCCTTCAAAGGATATGCATATACCTACGATGTGCGCTAACTAATTAATTAATTTTGGGTAAATTTAACTACTTTTGTATCACCGTACCCAAAATTATCGAAATCGCAACTAGAATTACTGTGATCACTGAGCAGTGATTGGTACTTTTCGAACTGCTATTACTGCAGTGATCGAATTAGAATTACTGAACTCCTATATGTACTGTGATCGCACAAAAGTACTGAACTCCTCTATAGCTACTGTGATCGAACTCAAATTACTGAACTGCAATTGCGATTGTAAATCACTGCTATTTACAAAAATGTTGCTATAACTGATTTTTCAATCACAGTAAAAAAATCACCTGTAGTGAAATATCGCTCATCAATAGTGGATAGTAAGAGGGGATCCTTCACAACAATAATGAAATAATGGTCGATTTAGAGAGTGACAGAATTACCTTCACTTGGAAAAATTTGTATGTCCTCAGAGATAATTCATCTCTTTGCAAACCAAATTCGAAATTAACACCAAAGCAAACTCTCTACAATTGGTACTCAGTGGATTAACTTTAAATCCTTTACTATGAACAATATCGGAATATGAATATTCTTAAAAATAATACTTAACAAGTGATAACTAACATAGCACTACAGCTATGTATAGCAGCTCCATCTCAACAATTTGATATTGTACTGTGTTTCACTCACTCATTTTACACAAGCAATCATACTTATAAGAAAATGAATTTTAATGTCCTTTCATACTCAGTGGGGACGCTTGCTTGTGTTTTCTGCATGCGAGCCATAAATAATCTGTTTATTTCTGCACTCTACCCTTTCAAGCTGTCTATGGCAAATTTTTCTCTGGTTTTCATTAATAAGTTTGTTTGTTTATTTGCTATTTTCTATTTTCTTTATTTTATTTCGCTTTGGTGACAACGATAATGATCTAATTAACGAGCTGCACGTGGACCACCAATCACACTTTAAATGTTCTCCATCCCTATCTCTTCTGTAAATAGTGTTTTATACTTAGCGCTGTAATTTACTATTGGAATTTAATGAAAAGTTGTTGCTTCCATCGTGAATTTTTTTGTTATGCAATTTTTGCTCTCTAATGGAGTTATTACCAGAGTTCAGTTGTTTTTGAATGCCATAAATATGTAGTCATATTTTTAGTTGTGCTTAAATGAGTTATGATATGGCATATTTATAGCTTTAAATATGATTTTGAATTTTTAATGATTATGGAATATGATGGGTATATTGGTAATAATAAACCAAACAAATTAAAATACGAGCAAATATTGTTTGTATTCTATTCACCATTTCTCTATCGCTCGCTATTCAAAAACTTGACGAGTGAGAGAAAGCATAGGTGGAAAACTCGTTAGAGTCTCATAGCCCCTAGCTTTGCTATCTGTATATACTTTTGTAACGTGCGAAAGAATATAAAAATATCTAAGTATATAAACCAATGCTGAGCAAAACTTTGAATATACATATGTATAAACGTACTCATATTTAAATAATATAAACATGCACAATAAAACTAACACTAAGCAGAAATCTGTCTTGCATGAAGACAAAAACTTTGTTATTCTAAGCTGAGCTTTTATTTACGTTTGTGTGTGAAAAAATATAATTTATGTCAAATGTCCCTTTTGGAAATAAATTAAGTTGAACTTAACATAAGTTTTATTTAAATGTGTACCGTTTAATGGAGATGGATCAGTTTAAAAAACCTATTTTGATAGCACATCATTTTTTAACTAAAAACCCTGTTAATTTCAAAATAGTGTATACGTTCGTTCGTTCCCATGGCAGTTGGGCTTTCGTATAGATATATCCCCAATTTTCAAGCAGTCAAAGACTGTTACCTTAGACGCGTAACTAAAAATTATTTGAGAGAATGTTTATTGCTGTTATAACTATAACAACAATACAGGCGGAAAAATTATAAAAAATGTAATAAGCATATTGAATATTAATTAAGAAAGTGGGTTTAGATCCTTCTACAGGTTAACCCTCGGGTGAACTTCAAAACTGAACAGGTATGCTCCTTCCTTCTTCCTTAAGTAGACTTCAAAATCTCAAAAGCCGAAGCTACAGATACAACGATAAATCGAAATCGAACATTTTGCGAAGATTTTACATTTTTTCCCCACAGGCCAGTCATTTAGGGTAACTAAATAAAAACAAATGTATCCATGTTTACTTTAAGAGAAAATTTTATGAAAAGTCTAGAAGCTGTTAGCTTCTGTGGGCAGTAAGTTTACATTTGGGACACCTTCTTTTCTTGTTGTTCATACCTATATATACTACATTTGTTGACATATAACGATGAACAGCAAGCAAACAAATATGCAACGAATTATTTAGTTCGATCTGCGGCTGCTATTCGTCATGATATTGGCAATATACGCTGAGAATGAACAGATTTATTCCACATCCCTACCCTATAAATACATAAACTTGGTGGTCATGTGTACTTTAAATCAACTTTATAAAGTGCCTAGAACGTGGCTTGAGATTTCACTTGCGTACTTACTACTCACATTGTGCTGTTATTTATCGCTGTGTGCCTTCTACAACTTTGCATGCAATTGTCCATCTTAAAACCACATAAATTGGGCTATAAAATGTTTTGTACTCGACCAAGTTTTAAGTACAATTGAAATTCACAAGTTTTTGAAAGAACAGGCATGGTGAAGCAATAAACAAGCGCATGGTAAACACAAGGTTGTGAGTAATGGCGAGTTTGGAGAGTGAGAAAGAGGCTTTTGCAGTTGCTGCAAATCTTTTGTAAGTCATTTACATGTGCTATCAGTTGGATGTGTATGCTCTTAAAATATTTTGAGGCTAAGGCGAGATTGCTACCAAAATAAAATGAGAAACTAATGCAATACAAATAAGAACTGTCGAACTGATACACTTTAAAATTAAATTCAATAACATTAGTAGTTAAGGGGAGGTTAGGTTTGTTGTTTGTCGAAAAAATACCTTTTTTCATGCATTTTTTTTTTTTAATTATTGCTGTTGGTTTATTTTACTTATTATTATATGAAAGTACAACATTTGAAGGATACTTAAAAAAAGTTTTATCGAAAAATAGCGAGGAATAACGTAGTTATCGTCGATCTCTGCAGGCACCTCGAAAAGAAGTTTTTGTGCGCTGACCAGCATACAGCATCACTGGATCATCTGAGACCAAAAAATCAAAATACTTTCTTTAGTTTATTAGTTTATCTTTCAATTGACGTCGAGTTTTTTTTTTAATTTTTCAATTTTTCAATTTTAAGTACCATTTTCAAGCCAAAATACATAATAGACGAAAAAATCGACCTATTTGTTATTGTAATTCGAGAGTTATATATATGTAGAATATTTGTACAAAATTTTAAAACGATCGATGCAGTAGTTTTTTCTGTAGGCTGGTCATCGACTTTAAAAATGACATATTTGGGAAAATCGATTCAAAGTTTTGTACGAGGGCTGCTATATATATTTCTGGCCTAGGCAACACTAAGTGTTGCCAGGTGCAATCTGACATTTCCATTGGAAAGTTTGACATTTTTTAGCATAACATCACTCAGAACGTTTTGTCATTTAATCGTGAATTGTTTTATTTACAGGGAATGAAAAAATTCATCTCGCCCAAAAAATGGAATTAACTCGTGAACATTTTCGTGCGATCATTTTTCACAACATTCGACGTGGATTATCGCGAAAAGAGTGCATCGATGAACTAAATTCTTTGTATGGCTATGAAGCACCATCCTATAGCACTGTGAAAAACTGGTACAACGAATTCAATCGTGGCCGACGCTCGCTCAAAGACGAATTCCGTGAAGGTCGTCCAAAAACAGCCGTTGTGCCAGAAAACATCGATGCCGTAAGTGAACTGATAATGCATGACCGTCATGTAACATACCTTCAGATAGAGCCATGCCTATGCATTTCTCCCACCAACATACATTCGATATTGCATGAACACCTGGCCGTAAAAAAGGTTTGTTCTAGTTGGATCGCGCTCAATTTGACAATCGCTCAAAAAAAGGCTCAAAAAAGTGCTTCGAAAATTGGTTTGAGCGCATGCAAAAGTGTATAAATCTTGATGGAGAATATTTTGAAAAACAATAAAACCATTTTCTTTGATAAATATTCCTATTTTCATTATTAGGCCTGAAATATATATAGCAGCCCTCGTACACTCAGCGCAGGTAGCTGGAAGGCGTGCAAACCTAAGTTAGAGGTACTGTTATTCAACCTGCTGTAACTTCGTTAGTTTTTCTCCGAATGACCTAAAACTTTAACACAATATTCTTGAGATGTTGATGGTTCAGAATAAAAACTCAGTAAAAGTGTTTGTCATTTTCTGTTACAATTTTTGGTAACACATTGAAGTGTTCGAAAGAAATTGGTATTCTACTCAAAATAGTGAAATATGCGTTTGTTAATTAATACCTAATTTAAATTCTAATTGTTAACTTAATGTCATAAAATCTGACATTTTAAAATCGCGTATAATAGACTACTTGAGCTCAAACTGAAAACGAGTTACTTCAGAAAGTTTAAAAGTTTCAAAATGGGCGTTGTGTACTTACATACAATTTTATGTAACTTATTATGCTCCTCTTGATAAATGAATATTCTTTTGAGGCCCGCTTACATGAAAATATTTTTTAAGACTTAAATTTTTCGTCAAATATGAAAAGCTTTAAAAGTTCTGTGTTGCCCAGTAATTTCATGTTTCTATTCTATTTTCTAGTCTATATTCTAGTTCTAGTCAATTTTGTAATTTCGTAATTTCTTATGAATGTAAAAAAATATATAAACAAAATACGAAAATGTTTAGAGGTGACAGATTTGTGGCGATTGTGATAATCTTGGTGTTTTGTGCGAAGACTTTATTTATGTCCTTCTATGCGCTAAATCAATATCCGCGTTCGTATTACCTAAAAGTGCAGATTAGTGGTGGGTGTAAGAGAATGCTTGACTAAATTCTTTAAATTAATTTAAATTAGTGAGATGAAACAATTTTTAATCCTTCAAAAGTATTTGTTGATAATCAATACGCGTCAGAAGAAAGAAGTGTTACTCCACATTTATTTCTAATTTTGTCTGTTAAAAGTATTTTTTGTTTTATTACTAATTACAGCTTATGCAGAACCTACGACATATTTATGGTTCACTTTCATTTCGAATTTGACCACTTTCATGGCAAGTTTTTTCCTCTTCGCAGGACTTTATGAGGTATTATTTTACTATATACATACATATGTGATTTTCGTTTCAAAAAATTATATTTTATTGTTTTTGCAGAATTTATATTCTTTCTTTTTGCCCGCTTTTGCCGTTATTGTATGCTACATTGTGGGCGATTTATTCCTTCATTGCTTTTCTGTATTCATCACTACTGAATTTCATTTGCTTATGATTGTCAATTTTTGCTGCACGAGTGAGTACTAGTTGATTTGCATAATAAAGAAAATTAAAAATATTTTCCCATGTTGTCGTATAAACTATTTTTTTTTTTCATTATATACTAGAATTTATAGGAATGGTTAATTTTTTTAAACATGTTTTTATTTAATAATAAATATACTTTAACTTTGGATTATTTTCATTTCAGTTGTATTTGCTGGCTGCATGTACTTTATCCATAGATGCTCTAAAGATTTCTATCAACTCAGTCCTACTCAAGAAATGCCGCGAACTACATCTGTAAGCAGCTAAGCTGGTGCTAAAGGTGGATTTTTAAAGCAAATACAGTAATTGAAAATGTGTAGAAAAACTAAAAACTAAACATTAAAAAATGCAAAATATGTCTAAACTCTCTTTTATATCATAAAGAATTCAAAATAAATGAATTATTTAGATATATAACAGCTTATCGCTTATGTACTTGTAAATTTATTAAGAATTTAACAGAAAATATGAATATGAAATTTCAGCCACAAATCTATACAGCAAACTCTTCTCCCCTTCTAACCAACTCACATGTTGCTCATATGCAGTGTCTAACTCACTCTGACTTACCCAAACAAGTAATAATCCAGCTTATTGACATGAGCTAATAAATATAACATGGATTTATGAGTACAAAGTGACATTTAAGCAGAACTTATAACAAATTTGCAATACACTTTTCGTACTGCTAAGCATGCACATAAGTATATGCAGAATGCAGTAGAAAGTAAATATACGCCTCGTCAACAATAATGCAACACGCAAAATCACTTATATATATACAATAAATGTATATCTTTAAGATGACATCCTTGCAGTATTTCGTGCAAAGAAAACAATACTAAGATTAAATGAAAAGAAAAGAGCAAAGAAGGGAAAGATAACGAACCGTGCAAAATGCAGAAAAAAGAAAGATCAAGAGAGTTTTACTGTGGACTACGAAATCATTTGCAGTTATGTGGGGTCTTAACATTCCCTTAAGAAACAGTAGCGAGCATAGAATTGAATATGGCGGCCTTGATAATATGGCTGATATTATTAAACAAAACTTTAAAGGATGTAGAATGTCTTAAATATAATAATAAGTTAATTGAGAACCACAAAAATAGTACAGCAAATAATCGATTTCTGTCATGAAAAGTACTCTCTGGATGACGGATGAGAACTTTTCATTTAATGAATAACGTAATTTTGAGTATTTAGTAGTACTTTGAACATACAATGAGTACTACTTTTAGTAAAGACTAGCACATTGCATAAGGAGTTGTACCATGAGTATTCCTTGAATAAGGGGTAGTACTTAGAGTACTGAGTTTTTCATCTATGTTTTTATACTCATTTATTCCCCATTAATTTTAACTCTTTTGCACTCTTCTTGTGTTCTCAAGTAAAATATTTACATCCCGTTTCTACTTTTTGAATACTGGTAAAACAATTTTCTTTGCTGCAAGAAAAAATACTTTATTGTGCCACATGTCCTTGGTGAAAGCAAGTGAATAAGTGACAATTTAATTGAACTTTGGGGAAATTGCTTTCCATTACAAAATATTTAAGAAGATTGCAAATATGTACAACACTTAAGGCACTCGTGCGAAAGAAACATTTTTCAACACACTCACGAACACACTTGGACATGTATATTTACCACATCTGCGTCTTAGCTTAATTCACTTTTTGTGAAGTCTTCTTATTCTTCTCCTGCTGCAAAGAAATGTGTGCAGCTGTTTGCTGTAGTTATTTCTTTATTGCTCTTACACATTTCCTTTGTCTCAGAATATAAGCAACAGTGTTGCATGCAACATGTTGTTTGTTTTATGGCAGCAGCACGCAGTTTACTTCACTTTGGAACTGAAAAACCTTACTGCGCGCGTGTGAGCGAGTCATTTGCGTTTCTTATACACTCATCTGTGTAATAGAATGCACGTTATTCTGCAAATGCTGTTTCATGGAAGCAAAAGGTCATTCATAAAAATTAATTCACGGTTCTTGCTTGAAGATGATTATGGTCACTGCTCGCTCTAGTCAAAAAGTTTCATCTGAAAACATCATAATACCTGAATAGCTTATTTAATCGGAAATACCAATCTTAATTACATATATGTATATCTATTCGATTATTTCATTCCATTTAAATTAGTTTTTTATTTTTTCCGCCACCTCTAAATCGTGGCTAATAAAAGAAAGTTTTTCTTTGTTTCGAAGACAACTTCTTCCCCCCTAGAAATCATACTCATACTAGAAATCTGATTTAAATCTTCTTTCACGATTTTACGCACTTAAACCTAGCGGTATAATAAACATAGAGATAAATATTATATTTAAGGCAAACATCAACATCGATGACATAAATAATTTATGCAAATGAAACGGCAACTCTAAAATGAACACTGAGAGAAGGCAATGAAAGCCAAGTGAACACTGACTTTATGGATGGATAACTGTTTACACTAACAGGACACTTAGTTGTCACCGATATTCCATAGACCAACCATCATACGCCGCATTCAGGGACTAAAAAACGCCAAAAAAGGAATAAAGTAAAATAAAATAATAGTAAGTCAATAATATTGTTATCCTTGCCGCTGGTAAGAGCTTACGAACAGCTGTAAAAATAGATTTAGCGCAGTGATCATTTCGTCATTTTGTTCGTGGAAAAATAAACTCAACAAATGCAATTATTACGGGAAACTGAAAAAGTGGGCAACAGAAGAGTGGAAAAACCGTGACGAGTTTGCCAAAGCATGCCGCGTAAACAAATGGGATTACAATAAGTGCGGATTAACAGTGTCAAATAAATTTTTTATAACGTTGAATTTTAACATATCAATTGATGTAAAATTCACTGAAACATAAAGCAATAAGGCGCTAAATTTGATGAATTTCACACAAAACGTGGAACACAATGCTGCGCTCGCAAGTGAACATAAATATCTTGCAGAAACACAAGATTATATTGGACGTTCATTAGACAATTGGGTCAACGTAAAGGTGGACCCGGTTTTTTAAAGGAGTGGGAAAAAATAGCGATCGGACCTCCTTCATTTGCCTACTACCAACTCCTTATAACCTCACTGACTGCATGGAATTAATTCGAATTTTGCGGCATTCTTTCTAATTAAAATATTTAAACATTTTGGTCCAAAACAAATACTTCATTGGTACTCGTAATTGTTGGTTGCATAATACTTACTAACAACATTTAAGTACGAGGGCTGCTATATATATTTCTGGCCTAATAATGAAAATAGGAATATTTATCAACGAAAATGGTTTTATTGTTTTTCAAAATATTCTCCATCAAGATTTATACACTTTTGCATGCGCTCAAACCAATTTTCGAAGCACTTTTTTTGAGCGATTGTCAAGTTGCGCGGGATCCAACGAGAACAAACCTTTTTTACGGCCAGGTGTTCATGCAGTATCGAATGTATGCTGGTGGGAGAAATGCATAGGCATGCCTCTATCTGAAGGTATGTTACATGACGGTCTTGCATTATAAGTTCACGTAAGGCATCGATGTTTTCTGGCACAACGACTGTTTTTAGACGACCTTCACGCAATTCGTCTTTGAGCGAGCGTCGACCACGTTTGAATTCGTTGTACCAGTTTTTCACAGTGCTATAGGATGGTGCTTCATAGCCATACAAAGATTTTAGTTCATCGATGCACTCTTGTCGCGATAATCCACGTCGAAAGTTGTGAAAAATGATAGCACGAAAATGTTTACGAGTTAATTCCATTTTTTGGGCGAGATGAATTTTTTCATTCCCTGTAAATAAAACAATTCACGATTAAATGACAAAACGTTCTGAGTGATGTTATGCTAAAAAATGTCAAACTTTCCAATGGAAATGTCAGATTGCACCTGGCAAGACTTAGTGTTGCCTAGGCCAGAAATATATATAGCAGCCCTCGTACTCCCAGGCTGTTGTTGTTGTAATTGTTGTTGTAATTGTTGCTGCCTCACATTCCACTACTCACTTTTGTTGCCTTCGCTATTACACTTTACGATACAGGTTTATAGCCAAAGTCAGCAAGGCAATGACCGACATCCAAACAACTTAAGGCAACTGAACTCGGCGAGAAGGATGTAACCAATAAGAAGCTATGCACTATACAGAGCGCCGAAGAAGTTTTATGGGTGCTTCTGCTGAGCGCACTACTAAGATGGGCGGTCGGTTGAAATAAAATTAAGCAGTGCGAAAAACGCCTGTAATCTCGTCCCTACATACTTGCCGAAGAACAGGCGAATGAAGGTATGTTTGTATATATGTAATTATCATATTTACTAGGAAATGAAGGAAAAGGCCATTATTCTTTTGGAGCAACCACGATCTAATCGAATACCTCCAACGTAATTATATAAGGTTCCAACATACCGGTTCTAGAAATTATATCGATTTAAGAAGCGGTTGTATTAAAGAGAATACTCCGAATTGATAACAATCTCATATCTATGGTCCGCCCCGAACTTTACTATACCTGTTGAATTAAATTCTTTGTTTTTCATGAATGCAGCCGCACTGCCACTTACCGCAGCTTACGATTTATTACAACCCCTTTAGCAGGCAGCCATTTCAATGCTTTAACTTAATATGTGCATATTTTTACAGCAGTTTCAGACACACTCAGACATACCTTTTTTTATTGTCGTATAAACGATAGCGTCCTTATAAAACTATATTTCTCGCAGTACTACAGTTGCATATTGAGTAGCGCTCCGCGGAAATCCACCAACTGCCACAAGCCCTAAAACTCGTAACCCACTAGCAAGGTCGAGTTATACTTACATATGTATGAGGTAGAAAAACGGGTGGAAGATAGGCGTAAATAATGCTTGTCAGGCGTAAGAAAGCTGTCATAAATGTATGAGAGCAATGTTACACACTGCAATTTAGATAAATAAATACATATATGAGCTGTTGAAAAACGTATAATTAAATGCTTGTAAAACTGAACCGCTCATTATCTGTAATTAATACCTTAACTGTTCTTTTTTTTACAAAGAATCTAGAGGTTTTATATGCAAGAGAACAAACACACTATACTTAAGTACATATCTACATAACCCTGAATACTTCTTATATGATACCTTACCTCGGGATTTCTTTACCGTCCACGTTAAATACTTAATTTAAAACGTTTTTTTATATGCAGTTCTAATTGACCCGCGATAACAAGGAATGCTTGGAATTAAAATTATGACTAATGATCTCACATTGCATATTTATGTATATGTAAACACATTCTTGAGACTCATGGGAAAATATGTAGGGCAATACCGAGAAACACCTTGCCCTGGTCTATGCACTCCGACAGGACAACGTTTTGTTATGAGACTCCATTCATTGTCATTGAAAAACATTGAAAGCGAAAACCATTCAATCCACATTACCATAATTCGTAGCATGTTGTGCTTGCCACTTGTTAGTATTGCATTCACCAGCAGTAGCAGAATAACCAGCTGCAAATAACGGCATTAAATACTTTACATTGTCAAGTCCAGGTTGGCGGCCAAATTATATAAGTAAATACAGAGAAGTCATGACCATTGTCTTTATGAGCCCCTTTCTGCTCACTTTAGCTGAATGCTTTCGCTGGAGGGATTGCACACTAAAAGCGCCAAACTCCAAATGGATTAAGTGCCTGATACCGGCTTATTTAATTGGCGTACTAGCGTGGTTAGCTATGTAGCACGTGAGCACACCTTGACAGACAAATCTAGCAAATTAAATGTTCATGCTCATAAAGTTGAACGTAAATACACTGTGGACGAGCGCTGCAGCGGATTAGTTTTCGAGAGCTGGTCAGAAAACCACTACACTCCATATCAAAAGCCAAAACTAAAATAAAACTATTTAAGTGCAACAAGAAAGCAACTTGCCCCAGCATCGCCACATTCCAAACTGCCACCAAAGTAGTTACATCTAATTACAGAAAAGGAAGTGCGCCGCCAAGCAGACCAAATCATTAGCCTACTGTACTGAGCAGTTAGTCTAAGTTGGCCAGACAATCAATAAGCCGGTAGGCTAAGTCAGCCTACATGCCGTTCCATGGTAGTTACGAAACACGCCTAACGACGAAAGAGACAACGTAGGCGACCGAAATGGGCACTTAGACTTCGCAAATGAGCAATTCATAGTAGGCTATTTTGTGGGTTGAAAACTAGCAAAGTGTCGATATCTCATCTGACGTTCATTTTATGTTTGTTGAGCCATACTACATGCTTATACAAATACTCCAGCAATCCCCTCAATTCTCCCCAACCAAACAATTCAACTGTTTCCGTAAAAGTTCAGCTTAACTATTCCTCTATTTAAACGTTCAATTGGCACTGCGTCCCACTCCATGCCGCTGTGTAGACTTAGAGCTAGCCCGTTCCAGTTTCTCCATTGTGACCGTCA
Organism: Zeugodacus cucurbitae; assembly: GCF_028554725.1. NCBI lineage: Eukaryota > Metazoa > Arthropoda > Insecta > Diptera > Tephritidae > Zeugodacus > Zeugodacus cucurbitae. The sequence goes on from NC_071671.1 coordinate 15,288,190, forward strand.
AAAGCTCGGTCAACTGGCTAGCCATTTTAGTTAGTTGATATGCAATAAAACTATTAACAGATTTCGCCTAAAGTTATTAGTTTGTTTGCTGCTATTCGAGTCATTGTGCTGTATTGTTGGCTGCTCTTTTAGCTTGCCACAAATTTCAAAAAGCCAGTTTCGCGCACTTGTTGCGTTGTCTGTCCATGGGTGATAGCTGTGGCTTCGATTGCAGCGTTAAATATAGTGCTTATTGCCATTGCGCTTATTTCGCTTGTTTTCTAAACAATTCATTACAGTTTATTTTGTGGAAATTGATATCTGTTGCAATTTGAAATTGTTTAATTTTGTCTGAGGCTTGGACTTTTTATATATCCACTGCACTGAATTATTCAGTTACGATAACAAAAGCGGAACTCTTTCAGTATCTCGTGAGTTGTTGTCACATATTGATCGGAAATCACGTGAATTTATAACCGCCGAGGACTACTATATCTTACGAAGCTAAATCAATTCCTATCTCAGGAAAACCGGTTTATTGTTATGATCTGTAGTCTAAATTGAAGCAAAGTCATCTGAGGAGTTCAAGAATGATCTTCATATCGAATAGTCAAACCTTCTGTACCTTTTTTTAAACTATATATAGAATTCTATCAAAGATTCGCATATTAATATATGTATGTACGTAATTATTTTAGTAAAACAATAAAGCCAATTTCGAAATAATAAATTAAGGCTCTCAAGCCGCTCAAGGGCAGTGACTGTGGCCAAAGCAGCTATCCAGAAGGAACGAGTTCTGCCACCCGCTGCTTTGGTGGGAGTCAGCAATGTACGCAGAAATGCATGGAGGGAAATGCGCAAATGCTGATGCTGCATAAGACGACCAGAAAGCTATTAAACGTAGCACCGATAGCTGCTCCGAGCTTTAACAATTTATTTAGCTGTGTCTTGAGTATACGACTATTCTCGCTGAGGTTTCCATGCTGTCGGTGATATTATATGTAGATTTAACTAGAGCTACAGAAACATTCCATATATCAAGTAAGAATTTAAAATTTTACGTCTACGCTACTTAACAACTTTATGCCCGCCGCGGTCATACACCGCTTTCTCTTCCCTAACTGGGCTTTGACAATCTTTGTGCCTGTGCCGTCTCCTTTGTCACCATACCAAGCGCTCTCTATGTATATTATGTAAGTAAGGAAAGCTTTCTCAATGAAATATAGATTTTACAGTTGAAAATTTGTATATTTGTTGTGTGGCTTACAGGTAGGGCTTGCGGCACGTGTAAATGTCATCTTCATCTCATAAAATGGGCAGGAATAAATTTATGAGGACAATATCCATAGCTACACGCCCTCCGAAATATGTTCGGCTTGTCAATTGCGTGTGTAATTGTGTGAGTTTCCTTTTAGTCACACATTATGTTCATTAATAGGGGGTCATCCCCCATATTAAGTGTTTGAGGTGAATATTGTACGGCTGCTAATTTCGCTTCTGTGTCCAAAGCTGATGAAGAGCTTTTCAGCAGGTGGACAATGGCAGACGTAGGCTTTCCAGCCGCTTTGATCATAGCGGATATTGATTATAGTAGCCTCAATAAATTCATGGAACGAAGTTATACAAATGCAATGTAGGTTAGATTAAGCTATGTTAGGTCACATATAAAATTTTGCATTTACTCTAGTTGATTTGATACACACTGTATTATGTAAAACGATCATGTTTATTTACGCACAAGTGGAAAGAAAGGAAGTGGAAGAGAAGTCAAAATGAAATGGAAATTGTGGTTAAAGTGTAAAAGTAATTGTGAATAAAAAGAAGAAAAGTCAGGATGATTTTTGCAAAATGCAGGAAGAAGAAGAATTTCTAGATAAAAGTGTCAAAGGAAGTAACTACAAAATTATATAAAAAGCGCAGAAACCGTGAAATGAGAAATAACAATGATGAATGCTTTACGAACTGTAGATGGTTAGTACGAAGTTTCAACTAAAATAAGCTGATAAATTGATATCTCTTTGCAATGTCAATTTATTATAAACGTTTTTGGCTATAAAACTCTTAAGAAACCTCAATGCTCCGGGTTTTTGGCAAATTGTTCGAACTTTTGAAGTAGAATTAATCCTAAAAGTGTTGTGGCTTAACGTAGACAACGACTAAGGAATTTTAGTTAGAACCTTACTTATTTACTCCTAACTTAAATAAATTTTTTGTTCAAGAAAATATGATTTATCTTCTTCTTCTCATTCGCTCAGGTCTGGTCCTCTGAAAGCAAGGAATATTTGTGAAATTTTAACTGCTATAAGAAATGAAGTAAGAAATGTAAATTTTCGGGGATTAATTTCTGATGAGTCCAGTGTGCCAAAATTTAGAGAGCAATATGTATACAGAATAATCGAGAAGATACATATATATGTTGGCTGTGTAGAGTGCTTATCAACAATAATTTGGATTGTTGCAGTCATATGGTGCATTAAGTAATTTATTCATGAAGCAACATTTTTACGGAACTTCTGTGAATATTATATTGGTATATATTTTATCTGCATGCCGCATAAAATACAAATAAGGGGTGATTATTTTGAGATGAAGAATTTCCTACAGAAATACCTGCAGAAGTAAGCAAATGTGTTTGATATTTAACACATACATATAAAGGAACAATGTTAAAAGACAAATAAATTTATTTCCAAATCTCGGAATTTTGAGTGACTAAATTTTCGAGTTATCGAAGTTAAAATTTGTAAAATTTTCACTACAAACTATAAGCCTATAAATGTACTTATATAAGTTAGTAAAAATGCCTTTTTTTACTTTCACAGCGATGTTAATCGCTTTATTGATTCCTTCTGAATGAATGCCTTAGTTAAATGACTTACTTAGTAAGCTTATAGTTACTGCTTGCTCCACGAAGAAAATATTAGCAACAAAATTGCAAGCTGCAGGTTTTGGCGGGAAAACCGAGCTATGCAGGTGTTGTTGGGTGTTGCTATGCTGACCAGTCAGCTAACGCCACGCACGTACGCATATTGAGTAACTTTACATGAACTTGAGTGCAAGAATGCACTCAGCTGACATTAGAGAGAGTGCAACAATTGGTCAGGATTAACCCTTATGGAGTTAACCCTTAACTACTCCCCTTGTTAAATTCGGAACGTCCTCGTTTCGATAAAAATATTTTGAATCTCGAAAATCGATGTGATTGTAGGAGCAAGCCAAAATAATATTTGTTTTTGCAATTATAGTAGCTTATAACTAGGTTTACAAATTTGTTGTAATTATTTGATTCGATTTTACCATCGTGGTAAGAACAGGTCAACTTAGTAGCTTAAAACTAGGTTTACAATTATATTTTATAGAAATGGTAATAATTCAAGATCAACAAAAAGTGTTTTCTTTTAAATTAATAGACTTGTTAATTTTAGTTTTTTGTGTTCGAAAAATATTATATTTTATTGTTAAATTTTATTTATTCAGGAAACCATTAAAGAAAATTATCGCAAATTGCTTTTGTGGATTTTTTCCTTCAATCATAACTGCGGTACCGAGATTTCTTTCGACAATTTTTTCTATAAAAAATTGTATCAAATTTATTACCCAATCGTTTGTTTCTTCTCAAAAAAACCTTTTCTCCAACTTCGTATGTTTTAAGTATTTTATTTGCATTAAATCTTTTAAGAGTTTTTTCTTGAGCTTCTACTAACCTTCTTCTAACAGAACTTAATTTTTCAGCTGGATAATTGTGAAACACGTCAATAGGCTTGGCTTTTATGACTGAGTTAATGCTATGGTTGTATTTGTGGGTGGCTAGTAAAATTAGGTCAGTAATTTCGTATATTTGTTGCTGTTCTTTAATACAACGCGTAATTTCAAGCAAGATGGAGTGGAACTTTTCCACTTGGCTGTTGCTTTCGCTGTGAAGTGTGGGTATGAAGAATTGATCGATAGAAAAGTGGTCTCTTAGTAGTGTTTTAATTACATTGGAGTGGAAAGCCTTTTCGGTGCCAGATACAACGGTTTTTGTACCATTGAACATTAGTACTATTTCTAAAAGAGCATCTTTGATATCAACAGTGGATCTTGATGCGATTGGCCTCGCCACGGCAAATTTAGAAAATTTATCGACGCATGTCAAAAAATTCTGTTTGGTTGTAATAAAAATATCTAGATGGAGAATTTCGCCTGGAAAATTTGGGATAGGCGTTTTGTCGATGCCAGGGTTTGGTGGCTTGCGTTGATAATTATTTTCCAAACAAATCTTACAATTTGCGATTACATTTTTTAACATTTGTTTTAAATTCGGGAAATAATATTCTTTTAAAATTTGGTAAACGTTTTCGGATAAGCAGCGATGTGCTCGATTATGTTCAGTGGCGACTGTTTCCAATTGGTCATCCTTGTTTGTCAAATCAATAACGAGTAATTCGGTGTGAATAAATTTTACACCAGGAAATTTAGATAATATGGGATTTTGTATTTCCGCTAAAGTAGAAAGGTCACAATGAATTGCATTTATTACCTTATAATTTAGTGATGATTTTAAACAGTGAATCAATTTTTCAACAGTGTCAAAAGCAATGGAGTGTCGAATAAATTTCTGAAACAAAATTTCGGTGTTTTTACTGAAATTACTTGATTTAGATAAAATGAGTTGATTTTTGAATTGATTAACGGGTTGCTTTATAGTTTTTATAACGTTACTAGAAGAGACTTCACTATGAGCGGTTTCGTTAGTTTCAGATTCTACCAAATTATTAACGTACTGACTGGAGAGCGCGTCAGCTACCTTATTCGCTTTTCCAGATTTATAGTGAAATTTTGGTGAAAATTCCTCTATGAATGCATGCGTATTAGATATGTTAATCATATTATGAGATTGAGATTTAATGAGAAATGGGACAGTTTTATTTTCGTTTTCTATTGTAATTAAATTGCTTTGGTTGCATGAGAGATGCTTTAGTTTCTCTTTACCGTTGCGGTGAAACAAGTATCCATTTTTAGTATCAACATTTGCCTCAATTTCTCTAAGAAAATCGTATCCAATAATACCATCAAACGTACTTAAGATGGGAAGTAAGTAAAACGTTGAGGTATGGTCAAGAACTTTCATTAGACATTTTTTATTTATTAAATTTGTCCCATTGATAGACTTTAATTTGAAGGGTATATCGATATTTTTAATGCCCTGCAAAAACGAAAAGTTTTTAATATAATTCTTAGAAGTTCCAGTGTCGATTAAAAGACGTAGCTCTCGACCGCTTTTGGAAGTTTTTGTTATAAACGGCAGGAGCGAGTTTAGTTCCAAAAAAAAAATTTCTTCAACATGTTTCGTATCGCTATCAATGTGATTGTAGTCATTGGTATCATCTTCAATGCTAAAACTCTCAGCATAGTTTGTCAAACTGTCGTCTTGAATATATTCTTCATTATACTCTTCAAAATTTACTTTATCGAACATTTCTTTTTCGGGCATAAAATTAACTTTTTGCAATTTATTTAGGGGTGTATGATTTGAGGAGGATTGCTCGCGTGATCGCTTAAATACCGTGGGATGAATCGTAAAAGGCTGCTGCGTTGAAGCATTTCTCATTGACTGATTTGGTTGAACATTATTTTTATTTTGCTGATATCGGGGATTATACTGATTTTTAGTAAAAGATCGTTTATGGTAATAAGAGGTATTATTGTCGATTTCCATCGGTGTTGGCCTATTATTTGCGTTTTGAAAATGTGTTACGGGTTCACTTTGCCGATGAATCGGTTGCGAATAAGTTTTAACTCCTAATGAGTTACCTGCAGCAAAAGCTCGAGCAAAGTCATAACGCATGTGACTAATTTCAAGCTCTTGAGCTATTGCGAGTGCGGAAGGAAGATCATTTGGCCTTGACGAAAAGAGAATGTCGCACATAGGACGGCGAAGTCCCGATATGAATACCCGCAAAGCGTTTTCTTTTGCACGATCGTTAAGAGCTGCAATGATTTCCCTATTACCACTATGGGTCATTATTTGTTTGTTAATTATGAGGGTTAATTGTTTGTCAACTTTGTCGTAGTACTCGGATATTGACAACCTGTCTTGCCTTAATACGCTAAGTTCATTTTCTAGAACATACAATGGTCTTTTGTCAGAGTACGATTGATCTAACCTTGCAATGATTGCATGAAAATTAAGGACTGTATTGAACGATGAAAGAGTAGCATTTGCAGACTCAGTAATTTTATTTCGAAATATCCCCGTTGCAATGTAATATTTTTCCGAACCCTCTTTATAATAATTCATTGCAAACTGCGCAGCGGTACGCCAAGCCGGATATGATGAAGAATCGCCTCTAAATTCAGGAAGCGATTTAATTAAGTCTAAGCTAGCATTATTATCTGCGACTAAGGGATCAATAGATACCGGAGCATAAGTTTGAACTGTGGGACACACTAATTGATTCAATGTTAAAGTTAATTTATCTAGCTGTTCGGCAAATACTTGCCTAGTCCGCTCAGCAGAAGTATTAACTATTTCTAGAACTTGTTCCCTACTAATGCTCATGTTGATATTTTAAAACACTTAAATTTCGTTTTTTATAAACTTTTAATTGTAGTTTGAAGCAAATATCACGATATCTTTTTTTAAGAAACAAATTTTATTTGAAAAGTGGAGAAGAAGTAATTTATTCTATGCGATCATTGAAATAGACCTTTTTACTAAGCCAAATCTAGTATTATAACTATCAAAATGGAGGCCAAAAAGGTACATTTAATATTTCTATGAACTACTTGCACACACACGTGTCACTGATTTTAGTTAATTTAATTACTTTTATTCAGACAAAATACTGAAATTTTAAATGAAAATATCTCGAAGTATTCCACGTTTTCGTTTTTATGATTTCCCGCACTTTTCACGCTTTTTAATAACACAGTTTTTTTAGAATTTATCATATATTTCGTTTAAGCACAAGTCTACAACTTTCTGTGATTTTGAATTACTACTTACATATAGAAATTTTCCAGATGATGAACTGTGATTCCTGTCCTCAGGGTAGGTGGTCCTTTTCCTTCAGGATAAGTGGTCTCCTTTTATGTCCTTGAATACCATAATTCAATTTTATGGATTTTTAAGAAGTCCCACGCGGTTGGGCGCCAGTTAGTAAAAATGCCTTTTTTTACTTTCACAGCGATGTTAATCGCTTTATTGATTCCTTCTGAATGAATGCCTTAATTAAATGACTTACTTAGTAAGCTTATAGTTACTGCTTGCTCCACGAAGAAAATATTAGCAACAAAATTGCAAGCTGCAGGTTTTGGCGGGAAAACCGAGCTATGCAGGTGTTGTTGGGTGTTGCTATGCTGACCAGTCAGCTAACGCCACGCACGTACGCATATTGAGTAACTTTACATGAACTTGAGTGCAAGAATGCACTCAGCTGACATTAGAGAGAGTGCAACAATTGGTCAGGATTAACCCTTATGGAGTTAACCCTTAACTTATATACGTTTTTCTACTATGGAAACATATCCGGGATATGACAAATAAAAGTGGCACCACATCTGGGTATACGTCGTGGCCTGTCACATGTATTTTTGAATTCACTCACTCACATACTCTAACGGTAGTGAACATTGCTACGAATTATTTATCAGAAATTGTTCAACGCTTGCTTTCCTAGGCACTTCAATGGTAAAACTACTATACATACATGATATGTATACGATTGTGTATATATGTATTTATGTAGACGTGTGTGGCATCCACCCACCTGCTAATTTAATGTGTGAGCATGCAAGAATTACGCGTAATTAACAATTTTACATTTCAACAATTCAATGCAGCGGTTGATAGCGCCACAGCTGGTGGAGGCGTTGAGGTTTGTTGGACTGCGAATGTGTGCGTTTTTATTTTGCTTTTAAGCGTGCTACCTCTTCTTAATGAAAATTACATGCGTTGCATTGGTTCGGAGAATGGCAAAAAGGATGAATTGCAAAAAATACAAAAAATAAATAAATAAAAATGTGTTCAAAAAGCACCATTAAAATGCCAGCGTATGCGAACGCACACTCGACCATGTGCAGCGAAATAAAAAATTTAAACATTTTCCCAGTTGAATGGTTGGCGAATGCGCTTGTCAGCTGGCAACTGAGGCTTACCAACTTTCAACGGCAATTTAAATAAGCAAATTTAAAATGTATACAAATGTTATCTTTGTTAAACAAAAGAGAAATATCTTATCACAGTGGACAACTGAAGTAAATTAAAAAAAAAAATAATAACAGTGGGTTCATTTTAATTTTAAGTTTCCATTATCAAAAATGTTGAAAGTAAATGACTGCCTTATTTTCCTGCCTTAATTTCACGCATACAACTATTTGCGTATGCAAGTTAAAATTATATTTAGCCCCTACTTATATATGGTACATATGTACATATGTGGCCTAACTGAAAATAAAGAGGTGATGAAAAAGGAAAATAAATAAGAGAAAAGGAAAGTTTTAATAATTTGCAACGAATTTCCGGATGCGTGTTTATTTCATGAAGCTTAAAGTGGTACATACGAATATAAAGGGTGATTTTTTAAGAGCTTGATAACTTTTAAAAAAAAAAAAACGCATAAAATTTGCAAAATCTCATCGGTTCTTTATTTGAAACGTTAGATTGGTTCATGACATTTACTTTTTGAAGATAATTTCATTTAAATGTTGACCGCGGCTGCGTCTTAGGTGGTCCATTCGGAAAGTCCAATTTTGGGCAACTTTTTCGAGCATTTCGGCCGGAATAGCCCGAATTTCTTCGGAAATGTTGTCTTCCAAAGCTGGAATAGTTGCTGGCTTATTTCTGTAGACTTTAGACTTGACGTAGCCCCACAAAAAATAGTCTAAAGGCGTTAAATCGCATGATCTTGGTGGCCAACTTACGGGTCCATTTCTTGAGATGAATTGTTCTCCGAAGTTTTCCCTCAAAATGGCCATAGAATCGCGAGCTGTGTGGCATGTAGCGCCATCTTGTTGAAACCACATGTCAACCAAGTTCAGTTCTTCCATTTTTGGCAACAAAAAGTTTGTTAGCATCGAACGATAGCGATCGCCATTCACCGTAACGTTGCGTCCAACAGCATCTTTGAAAAAATACGGTCCAATGATTCCACCAGCGTACAAACCACACCAAACAGTGCATTTTTCGGGATGCATGGGCAGTTCTTGAACGGCTTCTGGTTGCTCTTCACCCCAAATGCGGCAATTTTGCTTATTTACGTAGCCATTCAACCAGAAATGAGCCTCATCGCTGAACAAAATTTGTCGATAAAAAAGCGGATTTTCTGCCAACTTTTCTAGGGCCCATTCACTGAAAATTCGACGTTGTGGCAGATCGTTCGGCTTCAGTTCTTGCACGAGCTGTATTTTATACGGTTTTACACCAAGATCTTTGCGTAAAATCTTCCATGTGGTCGAATAACACAAACCCAATTGCTGCGAACGGCGACGAATCGACATTTCACGGTCTTCAGCCACACTCTCAGAAACAGACGCAATATTCTCTTCTGTACGCACTGTACGCATTCGTGTGGTTGGTTTAATGTCCAATAAAGTAAACTGAGTGCGAAACTTGGTCACAATCGCATTAATTGTTTGCTCACTTGGTCGATTATGTAGACCATAAATCGGACGTAAAGCGCGAAACACATTTCGAACCGAACACTGATTTTGGTAATAAAATTCAATGATTTGCAAGCGTTGCTCGTTAGTAAGTCTATTCATGATGAAATGTCAAAGCATACTGAGCATCTTTCTCTTTGACACCATGTCTGAAATGTCTGATCTGTCAAATACTAATGCATGAAAATCCTAACCTCAAAAAAATCACCCTATAGTTACATGCGTACCAATCAAAGTGTAATAAACTGCATTTACGCGTTGAAATTTTACACAAGTGCGCTCCAGTCGTCAAGTTGCCTGTGTATTTCACTCATATTTGTGTCCCACTTTTAAGCAAACTCCCACACACCCTTTGGCGCACATGGCCCGCTTTTTTGTTATTGGTTGATAACATTGTCCCAATTGTTTTCTGATTGCTCGCATCCCTATTTGGGTGAGTGTGCTCGCAGCATTTCACAACGCTGTCTGCACAATCTCAAAGTTCTGATTTTATTCTTTCTTTGTTGGGCTTTCAGATAGCCAGTGACCATTTTATTCAAAAGTTGCTAAAGAGAGTATTATAGTTTTGTTCACATAACGGTTGTTTGTAACACTTGAGTAAAAATTAAGATATCTTGATGAAACTTGGCACACTTATTTCTTGGCACCATAGGAATGTTGCTTTCGAAAATGAGCAAAATCGGACCACTGCCACGCCCACAAAATGGCGAAAACCGAAAACACATAAAGTGCCATAACTAAGCCATAAATAATGCTACGGAAATAAAGTTTGGTATGAAGGATCGCACTATGAAGGGGCATATTTGGATGTAATTTTTTTGGGGAAGTGGCCTGGTTCCGCCCCCTACTAAGTTTTTTGTACATATCTCGCAAACCAATAGAGCTTTATAAACCTAACTTTCTGCAGTCGTTTTTTTAGCTACTTCCTAATACAGTCCAAAAATTAAAGAAATCGGATCATAACCACGCCCACCTCCCATACAAAAGTTAGGTTGAAAATTACTAAAAGTGGGTTAACTCATTAACGAAAAAGTCAGAAACACTAAATTTCACATAAGAAATGGCAGATGAAAGCTGCACTCAGATTTTTATACAAAAAGGAAAATGGGCGTGGCGTCGCCCACTTATGGGTCAAAAACCATATCTCAGGAACTAGTCGACCGATTTCAATCAAACTTGGTTTGTAATAGTTTCCTTACATCTCAATGATATGTTGTGAAAATAGGAAAAATCGCTTCATAACCACGCCTACTTCCTATATACCAGAACTTTGAAGACAATCTGAATCGTTTACTTTACAATATATAAAGTAAGCACTAGTGAAGATATCGGTGCAGAGCTTTGCACAAATACTATGTTTATAGTGTGGCAGCCCTATTCTAAAAATCGCCGAAATCGGACCATAGGTTTTTAAGGCCCCATATATCGAACACGAGGACCTCGGTGCTTCTAACCTAATATTATGGTTTCCAACTTTCAATGGACTTTATACAATATATATGACGAATATGATGTCTGTCTGTCCGTCCGTAAGCTGTAACTTGAGTAAAAATTGAGATATCTTAATGAAACTTGGAACACGTGTTCCCAGGCACCATAAGAAGGTTAAGTTCGAAGATGGGCGGAATCGGACCGCTGCCACGCCCACAAAATGGCGATAACCAAAAACACATAAAGAGCTATAACTAAGCCATAAATAAAGTTATGAAAATAAAATTTGGAACATAGGATCGCATTAGGGAGGGGCACATTTGAATGTAAGTTTTTTGGAAATGTGGGCGTGACCCCGCCCCCAAATAGGTTTTTTGTATATATCTTAGAAACCAATAAAGCTATATAAACCAAACTTTCTACAGTCGTTTCTTTTAGCCGTTTCCTTATACAGTCCAAAAATGAAAGAAATCGGATAATAACCACGCCCACCTCCCACACAAAGGTTAGGTTGAAAATGACTAAAAGTGCGTTAACTCACTAATGAGAAACGTCAGAAACACCAAATTTTACATAAGAAATTTCAGAAGGAAGCTGCACTGAGATTTTTTTACAAAATGGAAAATGGGCGTGGCGTCGCCCACTTATGGGTCAAAAACCATATCTCAAGAACTACTCGGCAGATTTCAAAGAAATTCTGTATATAATATATTCTTGACACCCTGATGACACTGGTGGAATGGGCGAAATCGGTTCACAACTACGCCTACTTCCCATGTAACTCAATTTTGAACTCCATCTTATTCCTTCAATTTATAATCTATACGTAAGGAACCGATAAAGATAGCGAAATAAAACTTTACACAAATACTGTATTTGACCTGTGGCATCACTTGTGGAAAATTTGTCAAATCGAACCATGACTTTTCAAGGCCCCTGATATCAATCATGAAGAACTCAGTGCCTAAAGGTAATTTTTCACCGAAATAAATTGCGAGAGTATAAAATGTTCGGTTACACCCGAACTTAGCCCTTCCTTACTTGTTTTTTTATATTACGTGGAAGTATTTTTTTGTAAAGCTACTTCCATTTTTTGGCATTAATTTTGAATTAAAGTTCTGACTTTTCTTGAACATTATATAAACAAAACTCACCTTTTCTCTCTAGGAAATCCGCAAGGGAATGGTTTACCTGAAAATCATAATAAACCTTAGGTAAATTGTGACTGTTACCACGCTATAATTGGAATGGTGCTTGGAGTGTTAAGCCTACTCATTACCAACATTTATAATTTTATAGAAATGCAAATGGAAGAACACTTTTCGATATTTAACCATTTATTTCTTTACTGTTAAATTTATTTTTATGCTCATTGCTTTTTTTTGCTGTGTGATTTTGAAATATCCTTTTAATACGAAAACTTCCTTTTGCATCCTTGTTACACATATTATGATTGTTATGTCATTAACGGCATCAAAATACTACAAAAATGGAGCATTGCTCTCTCCTTCTTCTTCTTCCTGACTGGCGTAGACACCGCTTACGCGGTTATAGCCGAGTCCACAACAGCGCGCCACGCATCTCTCCTTTTTGCAGTTTGGCGGCAATTGGTAACACCAAGTGAAGCCAGGTTCTTCTCCACCTGGTCCTTCCATCGGAGTGGAGGTCTCCCTCTTCCAAGGCTTCCTCCGGCGGGTACTGCATCGAACACTTTCAGAGTTGGAGCATTTTGGTCCATTCGAACAACATGACCTAGCCAGCGTAGCCGCTGTCTTTTTATTCGCTGGCCTATGTCTATGTAGTCGAATAACATATACATCTCATCATACCATCTTCGGCGGTATTCGCCGCTGCCAATGTTTAAGGGACCATACATCTTCCGCAAAACCTTTCTCTCGAAAACTCCTAGTGCCGTCTCATCAGATGTTGAGATCGTACACTCTTCTGCACCATGAAGTAGTGGAATGTTGAGGGAGGATGGGGTAACGTGTTCACGTAAGTGAGGAAAGTTCCTGACTGTCATTCACTTGGGAGTGGCCAGGAACGCTTTTTTTTGCATGTCACTCAAGCAGCTCACGACTTCCGGTCTTAGACTAAGTATTCTCTGGGTAGCCAACAGACATCCATTTGGAGGCGAGCTAAAGTGAGAAGACGAAACCCGCTTATGCGGTTGTGCGAAGGGGTTGGGGCCCACCACATAAAAAAACACCCAATTATTACAATTACAAAATGCATAATAATTGTAAAAGAAGGAAGAGTACAAAAAGGTTTCCATGCGACGGGGGTTAGTGTTATTGAAGAAAGTCTGTGCACTCAAAGCCTATCGCATCCAGACAGCGCTTACCGTAGAGATGTACTCACATCTTGCAACACAACAAGCCGCCAAAGGGATTCTTTATATTTTTTCGGGCTTTAATTATTTTGTGCTCCACTTGTTGAAAGTCGCCGACCAGATAAAGACTCAGACGACTATGTTGCAACATGGCGAAAAAATAGACTGATAGCAAATGTTTACATACATGTCTGTGGGCACAGTATGGTATCTACGCCACTCAGTTGCCTTCACTGCATTTTTTTACTCCCCGATTTGTTTTTTTCTTTTCTTTATTTCAGTTTTGTTTTCTGTTTGTTACCTATTGTGGTAAGAAAGCCATTGGCGGTGCAAATGACTTAGTTTTGTGCCTTCTTTTTCAGCTTGTTCATATTCCATTTGTACAACTTAATGGCATAATTTGAAAGGATTATACTCTTTTGTTGATAAGAAGGCTAGCAACTCGCGCAAAGAAGTCTAGTAGTCGAATTAGGTGGATATTTACTATACTTAAAAATAAAATTCACTTACCAGCGGAGTGTGCTTGCTTAGAATGGCGGTAATACTGCATAAAAAATGCATAAACCCACTTGAGTTGATGATCCATGATTCGGTGAAATTATGTATATATTTTTTATCTTTTCATTCTTCATTTGGAACATGTTAAGATAAGTTATTTGCAGCAACTGAAAAGTACTTAAATAGATGCATTAAAAAGAAAGAAGCGTTGGCACACTTCATTAATCAAAGAATTAAAATGGGCGTAAACTCGCTTCCAAATATGTATTAGTTAGACTTACGACCATTGCCAATTCCCAATTTAAAGACTATTTTGAAAATCACTAAAACTACGATAAATCGTTAACTAAAAACATCATAATATCTGAGATATCTTAATTCCGAGGACGTTGGTACTAGTAATAATGTGCTTTGGAGATGGAAACAATCGGGTCTAAATCCCTTTTAATTGAAAGTTATAAAATTTTTGGTTTTATCCGATCTTAGTCCATCCCTACTTTCTCCTATATATATGTATCTCAGTCTGTAGTAGACCATAATAGAATTAAATTTAAGCTTAACCATTTTATATTAAATATATGCTTATCTACAATTCTACAAATAATAGTATCAGTGAAATATACCAAACCTCTGATGATCATATTTTCTGAATGCAACGGTGTGATATTTATCTATACTACTATTATAAAGAAGAAAGATTTGTATGTATGTTTGTAATGAATAAACTCAAAAACTACTGTGGCGATTTCAAAAATTATTTCACCATTGGAAAGCTACATTCACCCCGAGAAACATAGGCTATATTTATTGCTAGAATCTCAACTTTCTGGAAATAGTTCCCAGGTGAGGGTATAAAAAAGACTGCGTCGAATCGTAATCTGAAACTGAAAATCGTCTTGCAAGTCATTCTCTTCGCATCGCAACCGCGTGCCAGAGAGTCGAGTAACGAGCGCTCGCAACTGCTTGCTGAACAAAATTTCAAAACCTCCAAAATACGCGCTTGAGAGTCGAGTACGGAGCGGATTGAAAAACAAAATATTAGAAATACGAGGGCTGCTATATATATTTCTGGCCTAATAATGAAAATAGGAATATTTATCAACGAAAATGGTTTTATTGTTTTTCAAAATATTCTCCATCAAGATTTATACACTTTTGCATGCGCTCAAATAAATTTTCGAAGCACTTTTTTTGAGCGATTGTCAAATTGTGCGGGATCCAACGAGAACAAACCTTTTTTACAGCCAGTTGTTCATGCAATATCGAATGTATGCTGGTGGGAGAAATGCATAGGCAAGCCTCCATCTGAAGGTATGTTACATGACGGTCTTGCATTATAAGTTCACGTAAGGCATCGATGTTTTCTGGCACAACGGCTGTTTTTGGACGACCTTCACGGAATTCGTCTTTGAGCGAGCGTCGACCACGATTGAATTCGTTGTACCAGTTTTTCACAGTGCTATAGGATGGTGCTTCATAGCCATACAAAGATTTTAGTTCATCGATGCACTCTTGTCGCGATAATCCACGTCGAAAGTTGTGAAAAATGATAGCACGAAAATGTTCACGAGTTAATTCCATTTTTTGGCCGAGATGAATTTTTTAATTCCCTGTAAAAAAACCAATTCACGATTAAATGACAAAACGTTCTGAGTGATGTTATGCTAAAAAATGTCAAACTTTCCAATGGAAACGTCAGATGACACCTGGCAAGACTTAGTGTTGCCTAGGCCAGAAATATATATAGCAGCCCTCGTATATAAGCCCGCAGTAGGGCGTCGAACTCTGAGCTTTCATAATACCATCATAATCAGAGAGAAAGACAGCGGACCCCAAAGAATAAAACAATACAATATAATTTCATGTTTGAATTTTGCTCATTTAACTTATTTTAAATGAACTCAAGCAAGAAACGAGAAAGTATAATACAAACATATGTATGGGAGAGTGTTCTATAAGTGTGTAAAAACTTATAATTTTTTTAATTGTAACTATCCTCTATTCCGTTAAAGAAAGTTATTTATATAGAAATCCCATTAAATGATTGAAGTATGAAGGATTAGCATCGCAACAAGTTGTTCTGTTGAAAACATAAATAACGAAAAACTGCAATCAACCGAAAAATTATCTTCGATTAATCGATTCATATAGTTTTTTGAATTAATATGCCATTATTATATACATATTAATGGTTTCATATATAAGCGACCGAAATCCTTACATTACATACCTTCTGCGAACACAGAAAATAAAAAGAGTAATTGGAAAGATACAGACAACGATTTAAATTAAACTTATGAATGGATTTGCTACATTTACAAGTCTTTCCCTCAACCCATACTACTGTATGTTGTGTGTGTCTCAGAAAAGGTTACAATTAAATAAAGACATTGACAACCGACAAATATCAACGAAGCGGCAAATGATGGTGAAACCACTTGATGAAACTAACAAAATATAACTAAGAAAAGGATGCATATGTATGGAAGAGGGAGCTTTGTTTATTTATTTATTTAGGCACTTTTGTAAGGAGAGCAGCATACTTGAGGGCGCACACCGGCGAATACAAATTAAATTGTGCAGCTAATTTGCTAAACTATTCATTACCTTAACTATTTGCGGAGAGAAAATTTAATCGGGAGCTTTATGTATCTGTACATACAAATATATGTATGGATACATTACTGTTCATTAGAGAAATGCTGTTACTTAGGAGCAAGTAAAGATTTCTGTTTAATATGTTGTAGTAGGGATGCCGAGGGGATACATTTATGCCATCAAGAAAAGAGGTCTGGCTGACTTTCTAGAACCAATATGAATATACACTCAATATTTTGTAACGTTACTTGTTCTAAACATTGTATAAATTAGACTGAGTATTAAAATTTACTCAAATATTTATCAACGATATTCGAATATTTGTGTATTAAATTTCTAATTATAAATTCAACGTAGATAGCATTGCCTTTAAGTTCATTGTTTGCTTAAGCCAAAGGTCAAATTGCATAAAACTTTATTATTTATTTGGATGTTTTCAAATATTAATCGCATGTGAATAAGGCAATTATGCTGGCACATTTATTAAGTATGGAATGTGCGAATGAATTTACTATACTATTTATTAGCATATGTGTACATATCCCAAGGAGCAGTGGACGACAATCAGATACATAATTCACTTATAGCAGTATATTAATCACTCAAACAATTAATTAGTTAATTACAAAATTAATTATGGTTGTAGCTTTTGATTAGTGTTTGCTTCAATTTCAGATTTATTTATTTTTTTTGTTTATTTATTTACAATTTTGTTAAGTTTTGCCTTTGTATTGTCCTCAAGTAGAGATTTAACGCGTTCTTAGCTATTCTTAATGATAATTTGTATTAGAAAATATCTGAAAATAATTTGTCACACATTGCTGAAATAGTCCTTTAGGATCATCAATAGAACTTTCTAAACTACAGAAACGACACATTCATACTTGAAGCAGCGATATCTCTAAACAAACCCATGTAACTCGCTAACTACAGTTCATTCGTTGAAGGGCTACAGAAATAAATCGAGAATACTCTCAGGTGACATTACATTTCTTTAAACTGGCAGCTGATACCTCATTTTCTTATCCTTAAGAGGGGTTATAACTGAACTCGTCAAAGTTTCTGTACATATAGTCGTCCATAGAGAGTATTCCTGCTTAATCATCCCGAAGTAATATCTGATTCATAGTTATAATCTCCAAAAATCTCAAAAACCAACCATGTATTTATTCAAAACTGTATTGTCTGTCCTAAGTCTATCTTTTCATTCCATCTGTTTAAAGCAGATGTATATAACTTTACATCTTTCAATTTGTATCTTTTATTATTTACGTTTTTTTTATTGCGAACCACTTGTGTGTGAGTCCACGCGGCAATATTTGTCAATATACCAGCAAGCGCGGGTGACATGTGTCAACAACAGCCACATCGCCACCAATGGGCGCCAATAAAAGGGCAATCATGCTTATCGGTCGTAGGCACAGATGGATGCGTTAATTTGACTTGAATGCCACGACAAATGAGCGCAGAGGAGAACAAGCTAAGAACCCGAACAACAAATGACCAACACATTGCCGACTTTAGCATTACTTTTTATTGACAATGCGCTTTGTAGCACCACCATTACTTTTACACGCTCATATTGTGGTGTTTCGCAAGAGACTCGATGGTGCTCCTGTGCGCGCATTGAAATTGTAATAAAAACTCGCTATGTTCAAGTTAATGACTCCTTCACAAGCGATTGCATATTGGTCGCTACAAAAAAAAAAAAAACAAAATAAACACAGAACACGTGAAGGTATTTACAGGCAGAGGAGAGAGATTGCGATGGGAAGCTCTCTCTACCAGTGAATGCAAGGCTTGTGGTCTTCCGTGCATTGCCACCAATCAATAACAACAGTCGGGGAACATAAGCTCTTGGCAGCATTGTCAACCATCAATGCCAAACTTTGTCGCTCTTCATGTCAGGACTGTTGGTGATACTCGCGTATCAGTATTAAGTTTTGGACACTTGTGTTGCTCTGATCGTTTATTCACATTCTCAGTGTATATTGTTGCTTGAAAGAACAGTTAGTTAAACAGTTGCTCTTCTTGTCGGTATGTGATATTAGGATAATTATTTTTCCAAACCCGACAAGTAATGAAGCTTCAGAAGGAAAGCGGCTGTAGACCACCGAAAGAAACATTCGAGACAAATTGTAAAGGGATGCGAAAAGCGTTGGATAATACATACAATAAGAACATAAAAGAACTAAAAATGTAATGATGAAAAAACCCTCACTGCCGTCTTTCAATGTCATTGAAAATAATTTTCTAGCTTGTGTAATTATTAATACAAAGTAATACCTATCGAAGTGAACTCATAATTTTTCTCCATAACAATTGGAACATCAACTGCTAACTTATTTAAAGGTATTTATTTCTTTGCACTCTCTAATGCCTTCACTCGCTTGGTTGGTATCTGATCCGACACATTTAAAGTCGTTTGAATTTTCTAATGATGTATAGCAGCATTTACCTTGCAAACGCTTGTAAATTGGTTAGAGATTTACGCCGTTGTAATACCTCTGGAACACGATCTTTGCTTTAGCTTCATTAACGTAGCAATTTACAAGCCCATTATTATTTAGCCAAAATCCTAAACGAATGCACACATAATCAGCAGAAAATCAAAGATGGCGATTCATTATGGTCAGATTGGTAGTAAAGCGTGCTGTTAGCATGGTAAGCGCGGCAATGTGGAGAATTGTTGAAAATCTGTAGACAATCAGTGAATATACATGACCGACCCACGGACACACAAGCAAATAAGCAGCAGTTACAGCAGCAACCTACTCAGCAAACAGCGAATATGCAGCAGACAACAACGTGCAATACATAGCAACAATCCACAACAACTAGTTAACAACTGCAGTTCACAAACACATCGCATAAATCGTTTCGCGCTACATAAATTCGCTGATTCTTAAGCTTGGAAGCGGAACAACAGGGCATTGGCAGATTGTCTGGCGGGAAGCGCCGATCGTTGGTCCTTGGCATGCACCCATGCTCATGTTGTTATCCATTAGAAACACTCTGAACGCGATTACACGCACGCACTCACGCTCGCAACATATGCGATTACATGCAATCTTGTCTCGCATTTGCGTTAGTTATGCGAAGCAAACGCGTTCCAGGGGGCAAGTAGTGCAGGGCATCAGCAAAAAACGCACGAAGAGCAGCGGGAGATGTGAGTTGTAAAAAACACGATGCGCATACATATATACCACAATTATGTAGATGTAGCGAAGCAGCCGCACGCACTTATGCTCGTGCCATTGAAATTGCGTGCCGAACATGGAGCACCACTTGAATTGTGGCGACAAAGACGCGCTTACCTCATGCGCACTTTCAGGTAACCTACTCCACAGACTTCGCAAATTGAAATTATCTCGTGTGTACCCCTCTCATTGTACCTATAAATGTTGGCAGCCACTTCCATTTTTTGTGTCTGTCGCCAACGCAACTTAATAGCCGCCGCGCCACCGCCTGCTGCTCGCGTACCTAGCTGGAATTTGGACTAACTCTAGAGGCAGGCAGTAAGGCATATGCTTAAATACAACAATTGTAAAATGAAGCAAGAAGTATAAGAAGAGAGACAAGAGCTAGTCGCTACAGCGGCATGCGTACTAGTAAATACTAAAGAAGTGCTTTAATTGAATGTATTTAAAATATGTCTAGTTTTACCTTGAGTGCGACTAAGAATTTTAACATGGCCTCCGCCAAGTCGGCTCTACACTCGAACTAGGAGAGGCTTGTTTATATGCTGGAAAACTCCATTTCATTAGATCTCACGCAGATTTATGAGTTCAACTGAGGCATAATCTACAAAAGATTTTCACAGCGTTCGCATTCTTGGCATGAAAGAAGTGTATGTTTCTTTTTGAAAAAAGATATTCAAAGTAAGCTTAGTGGCGAAAGTGGAGAAAGACGCGAAGTAAATGTATAACTCATATATCTATTTAATGTTCAAATATTATTTTAATATCTTCATCATCATTCGAGAGGTGACTTCTCACATTCTTGTACCAATATAATCAAATTAAGAACATCCCGGAGTACTTTTGTCTTTTTGCGACTTACTTGGCTGGATTTCACAAGGGCTAAATGACCTTAGCCATCAGTTATTGCTGGTTTACAAGTGGCCTTTAGCCCAAAAGTTAGCTCTCAGGCTAACTCACGAGTAATATCTTAAGATTGTCTAGTTTATAGTATCTAAATACAGTTCGTTAGTTCGTATTTACAAACACATTACTTTCTATTGGTAATTTTTAACCATAAGTAAAAAGAACTTACGCAATACTACGAGGAAGTATATAAATAAAAACAATTTCTCCTATCTTACAATCTTCTCTTTTTTTCTAAAAAAGCTAAAATAAATTCCATTTAAATCGTCAAGTTTTTATAACGACACGCGTCCATCAACAGCTCCTAACATCATTAAGCGTGACAAGTCTTCGTGTGCCATGAATTGATGCAGTTACAAAAATTCCACGGGTAGCTGCTGTCATTCAGTAGCTGTCGACACATCTTAGTGCAGTGAGGCGTGAACGTTCTTTGCAGCGGAATTACCACCAGAGTCAATAAAATTATTATTAAGCTTTTATTTCACGAGAGTGTGTGTGTTTGAATAAACGCCATTTTACGACTTCAAATTTCAGTAATTATTAACAGTTTCCTCAATTTTATGGGCACTTAAAGTTGTAGGAAAATGGAAACATTAAATTATGAGGAAAATAACAATGAAAAATTGCTCATCAGAAGGAAAGCTATGAAATGACGGTGAAATTCCTGCATGCGCAGTTCTCTAAAATATGTATGTGTGCCAAATAATTTTATGTACGCTAGACTGGACTTGCCACAGTCCAACAGTAAGGTTTTGTGTAATTTATGCGCATAAGTCCCTTTTAATGCAGTCACTCACACCTCTGAACTAAGTGCTCACCAAATTCACACACATACATACAGGGGCAGTCTCTTGATTACCTGTCACATGACCAAGGTGATGGCGGTGGTTCGTTCAGGCACCTAAAATATATGTTGCTGCTTACTTCGTACCGTTAGTGTGAACATTAAAGTTTTATAAGTATGTATTTGTGTGGTCATCATTGGTACGAAAATAATTAGGGATTATGTGCCGGAATTTGCATATTAAGTGGTGCGTGTTGTGTAATAATAAATAAGCTCTGGTGAAACGGACATTTGAAAATTTTAGAAAATGTCGGTAGTAATAATATTAAAAAAATTACGAACGATATAAAATCACACTGAAATAAAAAAAAAGATAAGAGAGCAAGTAACTCTATTTATTACCCACCTACTTAAATTAGACTAGGTTTCAGAACTGCAGCTCATGTAAGGTAATGAGGGTTCCAATTGGACATTAAAATGGCGGTGCTTTGTGAAACTAAAGGGTGATTTTTTTGAGGTTAGGATTTTCATGCATTAGTATTTGACAGATCACGTGGGATTTCAGACATGGTGTCAAAGAGAAAGATGCTCAGTATGCTTTGACATTTCATCATGAATAGACTTACTAACGAGCAACGCTTGCAAATCATTGAATTTTATTACCAAAATCAGTGTTCGGTTCGAAATGTGAAAATCCGCTTTTTTATCGACAAATTTTGTTCAGCGATGAGGCTCATTTCTGGTTGAATGGCTAGTTGGTTGGATTTAAAATAGTTTGTTAGTTGCAGTGAGGCTCTTTTTAAGATTATGAGGTAAAATAATTTGGCCTTTTTTGTTTAACATACCTAGCACGACTTTAATAATACTCGACGGTGGATTTAGTTGCCGCAGGAACTGTAATATCGGCTTCTTTTAGTTCATGGTAAAATGAGAGAATGGCATATTGCTTTATTGCGCGCATTTCACTCACGAAGCGTCTATCGACAGGTCCTAACATCATTAAGCGTGACAAGTCTTCCTGTGCGATAAATTGATGCGGTTACATAAATTCTACGGGAAGCTGCTGTCATTCAGTAGCTGTTGCCACAACTTACAGCAATGAGGCGTGAACGTTCTATCTATCAAATTTTGATTAAGTTTTTTTGTACGAGAGTGTATGTGTTTGTATAAACGCCATTTTACGACTTCAAATTTCAGTCATTATTAACAGTTTCCTCAATTTTATGGGAACTTAAAGTTGTAGGAAAAACGAAACATTATAATATGAGGAATATAAAAATGAAAAATTGCACATCAGAGGGAAAGCTATGAAATGACGGTGAAATATCCGGACACATACATATATATATTGGATGAACAGTATAGTAACTTCATAGCCGTTTGTGAATAGAAAATTTCATCCAAAATGTATGTCCCAACTGATTTTATGGAGGTCAACCCAACATATAATCTAAGCCTTGCTATGGTACGGAAGACCGGACTTGTCACAGTACGGCAGAGCACTTTCATATAATTTATGCGCGTATGTCCCTTTTAATGCAGCGCTGACCAAATTCCCACACACCGACTGCCCTTGATCACCTGTCAAATGTCCAAGGTGATTCGTTGCCGCACATAAAACATTAAATTGAAGCTTTAAAATAAAACTGTCATACATCATAAATGGCAGCTCACACGTGTGTTGCTGCTTATTTCGTACCGTTAGTGTGAACGTTAAAATTTTATAAGTATGCGTGTGTGTGTGGTCATCATAGGTACGAAAATAATTAGGGATTATGTGATGGAATTTGCATATTAAGTGGTGCGTGTTGTGTAATAATAAATAAGCTCTGCTGAAACGGACATTTGAAAATTTTAGAAAATATATCGTAATAATTTTAAATAAATTACGAAGAACTTAAAATCTCACTGAAATAAAAAGAAACATTAGAGAACAAGTAACTGAGATTTATTACCCACATACTTAAATTAGGCTAGGTTTCGGAACTGCTGGTCGTAAAAGGTAGTGTGGGTGCCAATTGGATCAGAATGGCGGTGCTTTGTGATAAGAACAACAACTTAGAATGGAAGAAAAATCATCAGAGCGAAACGCTTTAAGCCTATCACAAATCCATAGAGGCGTCTAATATTGATTCCACCCTCTGTAAGAGTACCGAGTGGTTTCAATATCAGGCTAGCTAGGGCAAAAGTCTCTACATGTATACATACAACTCATATACGAAAGTACGTAAATGGACCACTTGAGTACCACACTGTGCATGAACTATCTCACAGCCAAGTGAATTCCACAAACCCAAGCACAGTATGACCATAAAGGACAAACCATTTATTTAATTTATTTGAACATTTATGAAGCGCTTTCATTTCGCTCTCATATTTTGTATAACTTGAAAAGCTCGTGGTTTATTGGTTAAGAGGTGTAAATTTAGACACCTTTTGCCAACTTTAACATGGGCTCGTGATATCTCGTATTACTTTTAATTTCAGAATTTAAATTATCTGCGAATATTTACAGTAATTAAGCAAAACTTTTCAACAATTTCGGCATGAATTCACTCATTCATTTTTACATTTTGTACGGGTTCAAAACTCCCAACTTGATAATAAACAAATGCCAACAGACCAAAACTGCGAAGAGATTTATGTGTTTCCTGTAACATATATTTCCATATTATTACTTTCAGTGGAAAATATTTGTTTGTTATATATTTACAAATTAATGAACCGTAATAATTTATTTATCGATCAAATGTTGCAAATTATAGTTTCTCTTTGCTTGGACTATAAGAGCTATATTTATATATAACCCAAAATTGTATAGTGTGTCTATGTTCTATAAAGTACAAATCAGATTATTTCTATTAATTTTACAAAAAGAAATATATGCATATCTATTCCATAAAGATTTGTTGCAATATTCCAACCACAGCCCGGCTGAAGAACCGATCTAAGTATACTTATCTAAGTAAACAGGCATCTGTGTAAGTGTAAGGATAACCGAAAGAATGAAAAGAATAAAGAAGCTTAATATTTAAAAAAGTCCCGCATTTAACAAACCGTCCGATTGTGTGCAAATTATACTTGCTCACTGAAATGGTCCCTTAAAAATGTAATTGCTTAAAGCTTTAAGCTCTACTATTTAACTTTTATATAACTAACTAAGGTTTTTTTCACAGTGTACAATGCTCGTATTCACTGTAATATATTACGTATTACAAAAATGAAAAGTTGCAAACAAAGTGTTCGCACACAACAAACTAGCATAACCTTCAACAGTTACTAACTCCACACAATAATCATAAGTATTTACTTATGCTACATTCGTCCTGCCATTTTATATGCATCAAAACAGTTATCTAAATACAAGTGTGCAAGGTTAGGTATTTATCTGTATATTTTGTTCACTCAACCATTGACAATTTTCCATTTCAAGTAAAAATATTTACGTTTAGATACAATTTTACTACTTCCATTTAAATATATGTGTACGAAAAATCATGTGAAATTTTCTCGAAGAATTCAATTGCAAACATACAATATTGCGAAAATTTTGGAAAAATTACTAAACGAAAAAAGCAAGGAAAGCCTCAAGCCAACCTTTGGCAACGCGTGTGTTTATTGCTTTGCGGCTGGATCTGCCGCAAGTTATTGTCACACACAAATTTTAGTCAATACATGCATATAACAAGAATTGTTGTTGTACACCAAACATTATTTTCATCCTTGTAAAGTATGTTTTTTTTTTTTTTTAGGATTTCAATTTTATCTCTAACTATGCACGCAGCGAAAGGTTTTCTTCATTTGATTAACTCGAACCCATACAATCGCACACACACTTATCCATATTTGTTGTTGGGATTTGTAGAAATTTCGTATTTTTGCTCATTCTTGTGCTTCCTGGGTATTGATTTGAGAAATCTTGCAAAAGGTATGCCCACAGGTCGAGTGAACAAATTGTATTGATTGCAAAAGGTGGAATATTTTATGAAATAACATTGTGTACGAATTTTAAATTCTAGCGCCTTATGAATGGTAAAGCAAAATGAAGGGTGTTTTGTTAGAGCTATCGAAGTTTATTTTCCAATAAAACACAGTTCGAGTGAATTTCCTAAAAACTATCATAACATTCCAATATTTTTCCAAGGAAAAGATTTCATATAATGCTAGGTATTATATATTTCTTTCATGTTGAAACTATTTAGTAAGTTGATATTGAATACGTTCCTTTAGCGTCCAAGTTTAACGGTAACTTCAGCTCCAACTATACTTTTGAAGAGGTATTTACCAAAAATACTCAAATGTCGTTTTTTCTTCTTTAAAACGATTTAACGTTAATTTGCTCATTAGTTTGTAATGCTAGACAGAGAGACGAATACTTCCAACATCTTTCCTAGCCTTCGATTACAGTGCAATTTTTTTTCAAAAGATATCTTTCAAAGAATTCTGCGCAGTAAGCTTCCGCAAAGCATAGCCTAAATTTGGAAATCTTATTGAAACTTCCATGAATATGTTTTGGAACTTCTTATGTGATCTTTTCCCACGCATGACAGACGAGTTTACATAACCGAATCACACCCGACATTGTTATTATGTCGAAGGATTGTTATGATGGCAACTTAAAGCTATCATTTATAGAATGAAGTTAAGAAAAAACAAGAAAAGGTTAATATGTCAAAAATGTTCCTTACCTTTCCACTTTCCTTATAACATGATCTAACTTAAATCAGTATCATTAAACTCTTCAAAATTTTCGAAAACTTTCAGCATGCCAACTCATTCAAGAATTTTCAATTAGTACTTTACCTTCAAACAAAAACTATTTACCGTAAACTCAACTCCTGCGACGCTGGAAAATTATCAGCAACAAACTGACATCAAGACCTTTTTGCATAATCCCCAAAGATATTTCCTCAAATGACGCTTTTCAAGTATACGCACCGTTCTCCACTCTCCACACGCACGTCAAATGAAATGACAAAATTACAAAGTAGATGTTAATTTCAGCCGCAAAGAATACCTACGAAAAACAAAACGTTACACACCATCGAACAAAGCGTGAGAAAAAAAGAGTGAAAGAGGAAGGGGAAATGTAAAAGCAACACCGAGCGCGGTATGTGTTGGAGCTGTTGGCATTCATTAATGCAGTGAAGGCGTCAAGGCGGTCGCGTTGTGAAAGGCCAACAAAAAGTGGGCGGAATTTTGCTAGGGAAAGGAAGTCACCTGCAACATTTTAATGCTTTTATCGCCATTTCCTTATTGCAACCGGTTAAGTAGTCGTTGTAGTTGTTCTTATTTGCATGCTCATCATGACTCTCGCAGCATGTTAATGCAGCGCTGCGTTATTAACCCTTGCGGTATCAATCACTACAAAGTTGAGAACAATGTTGCCCCAAATGAGCGTCAAGGCGAGACGGCAGCATTTACAGCCAGATCGACAGCTGTTTATATACATATATTTGAGAGCAGAGGGAACTCACGTAGGTGGTACAATGAGCTAAATATAAAATCTGCTTCTTTAGATGACTTTGTCAATAGAATTTAAATCTTGATTTCTTTGTAACGGCCATATTTAACTCTATTGAGATATCCAGACCAGTTAAGCTTGCGAAAGCTGTTTTTTGAAACTTCTACCACACATCGGCTCACTTTAGCTCAACTTAAGATCACTTGAATACTTCGTTTGATTTCATTCAAGACAGTGTTGAAGGTAGTTATAACGAAATGTTGCGGCACTCGGTTATAACGGTGAAATCAAAATGTGTAATAAGTTATTGTCGTATTGTTGTTAGTAGTGTCGTTATGTTTTATAGTGTTTACAAAATGTGTACAATCTTGGATGAATTATGCATTGACTTACCATTTCCATCTCATTTTTGTTAATTAAAGATAGTTTTGAGTTTTTTTTTAAGATCGTTTAGTTCTTTATTTAAAGTCTTTTTATTTATATTATTCATAGTGTCAGCATAATAGTAATAAAAATCATAATATAATAATAAAAAGTAATAATTTTGATAATTAAATTTTCCGAAAATAACAGCATTTTCTGCACCAATTATTGTAATATGGTAGCACAGAATAAGAATTCTGTGCTAGAAACAGAGTAGAGATCAATGTCACGACCAGAATCCGCATCCTCAAGTTCTAGTCCATCCTGAAAAATCAAATATTAAATACATACCTTTAAGCTTGCTTTCAAAAAAACCGTTTTCGATATAAAGTTGCACCTCATCCTTCTCGTGATGAGCGCGAAACATCGGCTTGGTATAATCATATAAATAGAATATTTCTTAATTAGATTAACAGGCGTCCGACCACACGAATGGTGGAAGATGGTATAACTACCAGCCAGTTTCTCCATATTGTAATCAGGTGAATCGGAGCTAAATTTAGCCTCGTTGTGATACCTTTCGCACATTAGGACTAAGCGTTGTCTAGGCGTTGTCTAAGGACGAAATCAAAAAGATACAAGAAAAGAAGTGATAAGTGTTGAATATTTAATAAATATTTATGCAAATTAAATGAATGAACATTTTAAATGTTGGCCATGATTTCCCCAATTCCTTCCCAAACTTCTGTTTCCTATACTAGCATAGATAGAAAAAGTTCTCTCTCAGTAAAGCTCTTGAAATTCCTTAATAATTGATTAATAATAACACGCATTCACCCTTGACGCCTGAAAGCAGTATTTTATCACTAGTAAATAAATTGAATGTAATACACATGCGGACGCAAAATGAAATCAAACAACTAATTTTAATGGAATTGTTGAACAGTGCTGCCAAAAAAACAGAAAGTTGCGCTTGCCAAATAAATAGTGCAAAAGTAAAAAATGCGCATCAGGTAAGCGGGAAGTGCTGACATGCTCAAATGTGCCAATACGATGTGGCAAGGCAAGCTCAAAAGAGCAGGCACTCCACAAAGTGTAGAGCAGCTGAAGAGCAGCAAAACGAAAATTCCGCCACTCAGCTGGGCGCCACACACAAACACGCATACCAATCTGAATGCGCCAAAGCATAAACTCGATTGGGCAGCCTTGCGTTCGGGGCAGCAGACTGGGTGCACGCCGTGTCAGGGTTAAATTTATCACCTGCACTAAAAGGTGAAACAAACAGCAACAAAGTGTTGTATAAATATATAATTTCATAAGCGCACATCGCAGGTATACATATATACATTTATTCTTTGAAGGATATATATGCAGCGCTGTATATCAAGCCGTATTTATTTATTTTTTTATTGCTCCTACCGCCAGCTTTACGAGCTGCGAGTGGAGACCCACAGCATCGCAGAATCTGCACGTTTTGGCTACTATTTTTATTATATCAGCACGCCATATGATCCTAATGCAAAGAGGATGCGGATACACGAACCTATTTCCACATTTCGTTTTACAACTATTGTTTTAAGTTTTATTTTTTTGTTTTTTAGGATACCATTCGAGACTTTGTACGAGTGAAAATTTATTATGATTAAACGGTTCGCTGATGAAGGTGAGCCGATACCTTTTTTGTGTGGAAATTTGTCTTACTTTTAGTGTGGTTGAACTTTCTCTTGTCTCTGTGGATGCATGAGGCAGCATGTCTAAATAAGATGCACACCTTTAGGCGGTTTTCAAATATTAATAGTTATAGTATGCCACGTCCAATTGAGCCAGCGGAGATTATCAATGATATTTATGCAACCGTTGGAATTCGAACTATTATTATAACTAATAGAAAACCACATAAATAGTTCTTTTTTAATGAACCATATAGATACAATAGATACAATATATACAGGATTAATTACAGAGGGTATGGAATAAAGCAAAGTTGCTACTAAATATATTATATTATAAGCTCACTTGACTTTCTATCTTTACATATTTAACAAAAATCCTCGCAAAAATATTTGTATTCATACAGAAAATTAATTAAGTATGTATTACATTCATACAAGTATCTTACATGCTCCAACCCACATGCGTTCAGTTTGAAAATTCAAGAGATTTTAATTACAATATCAAGCGAGCGACCCTTGTCACGTACAAAATTACAAGCCGTTACGGTGACTGGAATTTCTCAAAGGGACATGTTTATTCCCAGCTTAAATATTTGCGCAAATTTCACATTCCACAAAGACAGCTATTAAATAGCCTGAATGAGCCGTTGTTACCATTTTCTATTACAATGTTATAAATATAAACAGACAGCAAAATAATTATTAGCTTCAGAGAAGTTGTCTTAGAACGACGGTATATATAAAAGAGTACTTATATACTAAATGTGCTGAAATGTGCCTTAAATTCTCTTTTCCTTTAATAGTTATCATTTTTTTCCTTTGTCACGCTTGCCTTTCTACATAAATATGCTAATTATGCGGCAAATGAACACCGAAACATTTCAACTTGATTTATCTGGGAGCAAATAGAAGTAAAGTATACACAGAGTATGAAAGAGAAAGAGAAGCCAAAGGAGTTTTATCATAGAAAGCAGCAAACAAATTATAAATTAAAATTTCTTACACAAATTCAAAAAACAACAATAAATTACTCAAGGCTACTTGGCACAGGCAGCAAAGTTGCAGCAACAAAAGCACTTGTACATTAATTAAGTGTTTTGCAGAAATGGAAGCAGAAAAAATATCACGTATTGTTTGAGGCCACGCGGGCGTATGAGTGATGTTAATTAATTGGCTCTGAGCACAATGAAGGAGAACATAATTTTTTTTTCGGGTGTGAATCGAAAATGCAAAGAAATTATATTCAGTAAGGAGCTGAGAAATATCAATATCGGCAAGGTTTATTTAAGAAGATCTATGATATGCAAGCTAAGTGAAAATAAATATTTAAAATTGTAGCAATTAAATGAAAAGGAGAAATAAAGAATGCGGACAAATGTGAATACCAAATAGGAAGACAAATTTAAAACCACAAACTACCAACATTTATTGTTTTCCCTCAAGTATTCACACAACTGTTTCGGTTTTTATTTTGTTTCCGCTGGCCACACTTGAGTTTTCAGCCATTGTGTGTGCAGTTCCCTTGGATTTCGTACAATTTTCTTCTTACCCAAGCATTCTGCTGCAGAGGTGCATTTATTAGCTTGTATGGTCGGACCACATGTCGGCATTTATGCAATCCCATAAACATTTTGAGCTCTGACAGTAATGCCAACGTATATACACACATACTATACAGAGATACAGATGAATACAAGCCATTTAGAGCGAGGGTAGCGGCGCATGAGTACAAGGAAAACTCTAGCAAGAAGGACCCAATTGCTTTTGAAAGCACAAATATGCACATTTAAATGTGAATATATATAGAAGAATGCAGCCTAACTTTATGATTCATGTAAATATCACTAGCAGCCATATTAACAATGCGGTGTTGCCATATTTATTTTAGAAATATACATATGTGCATATATATACATTTTAAACGAAGGCGTCTTTGCTGCTGGCGTCTGATGTTGTATCGGAAATATTATTTCTAAGCATGCGGTAGTAATTTTCAACACATCTGGTACTTTGATGAAAAATGACTGTTATAACTTAAACTTTATGTGTGTGTATGAATATAAGTTGTACTTCGAGTACAATTAACACATCATAACAATAATTTCACAAATTTTATTAAATATAATTAATACGTATACTTTTCCTTAAAGTCAACTGTGTTCTTCCGAATGACCTTATATCAGCCGGAATATTGACATTCATGCGAACTCTTAATACCGAATATGAGATTATCGGTCCCTTCCAGCGTAAACATCATTTGGCACACGAAATATCTCAAAAAAAAAATCGGTAAATGAAAGAGAACACGATACTTCAAATCATCCAGTAGAAAAAGGGGTTATCGAAATAAATCATCACAGTATCTTTGTTATGGGTACAAGGCATTATGTTAGTACAAATATCTAACTTCTGGAGCTACTACCATAAAAGTTTTGTATAATGTAATACCAGAAATATATTCTATCGGTCGATACATCCGAATATTGTGAACTGCATACCTACAAGCGAGACGCATTTGCAGACAAAAAAAGAAAGAGGCCGAAATGCGTGAGTACGAAGAGCTTGAGAAGCTGGCAGACAGAGGGAATGCTCGAAAATTTTATGAAAAAATGAAGCGACTTAACGAAGGTTTCAAGACCGGAGCATCCTCATGTAGAGACCAAGGTGGTAATCTGGTAACCGATGTCCAGGGCATACTGGGATTATGGAGGGAACACTTCTCCGACCTGCTGAATGGCAGTGAGAGTACAACACCAGGAGATGGCGAACCCGATCCCCCAATCGATGACGATGGAACAGATGTTCCATTACCCGACCATGAAGAAATTCGAATAGCAATTACCCGCTTGAAGAACAACAAAGCAGCGGGGGCCGATAGATTACCGGCAGAACTATTCAAATACGGCGGCGAAGAACTGATAAGGTGCATGCATCAGCTTCTTTGCAGAATATGGTCGGAAGAAAGCATGCCTGACGATTGGAATCTCAGTGTGCTCTGCCCAATCCATAAAAAGGGAGATCCCACAATCTGCGCCAATTACCGTGGGATCAGCCTCCTAAATATCGCATACAAGGTTCTATCGAGCGTATTGTGTGAAAGACTAAAGCCCACCGTCAACAAACTGATTGGACCTTATCAGTGTGGCTTTAGACCTGGAAAATCGACAACTGACCAGATATTCACCATGCGCCAAATCTTGGAAAAGACCCGGGAAAGAGGATCGACACACACCACCTTTTTGTCGATTTTAAAGCTGCTTTCGACAGCACGAAAAGGAGTTGCCTTTACGCCGCGATGTCTGAATTTGGTATCCCCGCAAAACTAATACGGCTGTGTAAATTGACGTTGAGCAACACCAAAAGCTCCGTCATGATTGGGAAGGACCTCTCCGAGCCGTTCGATACCAAACGAGGTTTCAGACAAGGTGACTCACTATCGTGCGACTTCTTTAACCTGATGCTGGAAAAAATTATAAGAGCTGCAGAGCTAAACCGAGAAGGTACAATCTTCTACAAGAGTGTACAGCTCCTGGCGTACGCCGATGATATTGATATCATCGGAAGCAACAACCGCGCCGTTTGTTCTGCTTTTTCCCGCATGGATAAGGAGGCGAAGCGAATGGGTCTGGAGGTGAATGAGGACAAGACGAAATATCTCCTGTCATCAAACAAACAGTCGGCGCATTCGCGTCTTGGCTCCCACGTCACTGTTGACAGTCATAACTTCGAGGTCGTAGATAATTTCGTATACCTGGGAACCAGCATCAACAACACGAACAATGTCAGCCTCGAAATCCAGCGCAGAATAACTCTTGCCAACAGGTGCTACTTTGGACTGAGTAGGCAATTGAACAGTAAAGTCCTCTCTCGACGAACCAAAATCAAGCTCTACAAGTCGCTTATCATTCCCGTCCTGCTTTACGGTGCAGAAGCTTGGACGATGTCAACATCAGATGAGACGACACTAGGAGTTTTCGAGAGGAAAATTTTGCGCAAGATTTATGGTCCTCAGAACATTGGCAACGGCGAATACCGCAGACGATGGAACGATGAGCTGTACGAGTTATACGACGACATTGACATAGTTCAGCGAATAAAAAGACAGCGGCTACGCTGGCTAGGTCATGTTGTCCGAATGGACGAAAACACTCCAGCCCTGAAAGTGTTCGATGCAGTACCCGCCGGAGGAAGCCGAGGAAGGGGAAGGCCTCCACTCCGTTGGAGGGACCAGGTGGAGAGCGACCTGGTTACACTTGG
The DNA here is from genome assembly GCF_028554725.1 of Zeugodacus cucurbitae. Taxonomy (NCBI): domain Eukaryota; kingdom Metazoa; phylum Arthropoda; class Insecta; order Diptera; family Tephritidae; genus Zeugodacus; species Zeugodacus cucurbitae. The sequence goes on from NC_071671.1 coordinate 15,321,317, forward strand.
GATCTCCAACTGGCGCCGAACTGCGAAGGAGAGAGACAGGTGGCGCACTATCGTCGATTCGGCTATAACCGGCTAAACGGTTGCAACGCCAATCACATACATACCTACATATATGTATTATAATACATATTATAATTAATGTTTATTTATAATTTTTATTTTTCTTATTTTTTTGTTTAATATTTCATTATTTTGTACATAATTTTATTGTTAGTTTTATATTCAGTTTAATTAATATTATTACGTATTTGAATGCATATCTGATCTCCACAGCTAATCTTGAATAACCCAATTTGCATGACTGAGCAGAAGCACATTAATCACCCACAGCTATACTCCTATAATCCCTTCACGTTCGTACTGAACTATACAAGGATGTTGCTTTCCGTACAAAACTCCTTAAACCAACATTTCGAAGCATAACAGTAGTCGCAATAGCTCCTAAGGCACCTAACATGCTGAACTTTTTCTGCGTAGTTATAGCACGTTACGTCCATTGTTGTCTACACATATACCAACACGCTTCCACATACACAAAACGAATAGAAATATGCATTTGCGTCGGTGGCCACCGAAAGTTTTCCAATAAAATGTTCAATGCTAACGCGAATTGAAGGCCAAATGTTGCCATTCGCAACACTGTTAGCGTGATGCATACAAAATGTGAGCGTTTAAACAACGAAAACATGCGGCACGTTTAGTTGGTGGCTGACAAGTGTCAGACAGATAGACGCGTAGAAATTACTCTCCTTTGTTGGATGAACGTAAACTCGTATAATAACCCAATAGGAAAACGGATATACAAGATAATTGTAGAACTATTAGCAGGGAAAAGGTGAAAATCATCATTCTGTCTCTATATTTTTTCGAACACGCTATTGTGATTCTTGGGACATATTTTAAAATATTTTCCGTTGAGTTTTAATTTTTTCGAATTTTAAAACTTGTTGAGAATTACAAGTTCAAATTTATTCAGGAAACGAAAAATATATTAAACTTAAGTCGCTGGATTAAGATTCATTTAATCATTTGAAAGAATTTAGGAATTTGGTGGCTTTGTTAAATATTTTGGAGCAAATTGTAACATGTCCTAGATGTGATCATTTTAGTATAACACTTTAATCAATTTTATGTTGATAGCTTCTAATAAATCAAAGTGATGTAATGATCAGCTTAAACTCTTTTTCATTAAATGTTTCCATAAATGTGTATAAAGCCAGTTAGCAATTCATAATTTATATTTATTTTCTCTTTATTTTTTTATATCTCACTTAGCATTTTTTTTCAATAATTCGGTACTCATATATATATAAATTTGTGTACATGTATATAATCTTTGCACTCACCTTGTGTCGCTTGCGTTCACGTTCCAGGTCTGCATGCCAATTAAATTGTAAATTCCAATCAAAACCGCCCACATTTACGCCGCCCGAGTCACGGTAGTGGAACTCCAATGTTGCATCATCAATAACATCGATGACTGGACAAACCATAGTGGTGCTATTGCGAGCGATGCGATCGAGCAGTGGCTCAACTCGGCCTAAAGGGAGACAAAAAATAATAATATAATGGAAATGCAGAAAGAAAAAAAAATGGTGTTTAGTAGCTACAAAAAAATGCCGAGGCAATAAGCTTGTCGAACTAGAAAAACATGATATTGATAAAAAAGTATAAATCTAAAAAATATAGCGTAAGCGTCGTGCCTAAGTGTGCTGGCAGACTTAACCTTAATAAAAAGTAACGATAATTTATTGTGCAGGCAACTAGTTTTCAATGTTTCTAGTTTCTACACACGGTCACACAAATTGCTTTGGGCAATGTCTTTTCACCATTATCCATATTTTTTGTGCTTTCTATTAAAGCTTTATGGTCATAATTCAACTATCGAAATACACTCGTTGTCCCAACCAAAAAAAAAATAAAAATAATAAATTCAGGAAAATATAGCAATCACTTTGCGAAAGGCAACGGGATAGCAAAAAAACGAAAAAACAAAAGTACAACTCACTAAGAAATAAAGTAAATAAGCATAAAATAGCAAATGCAATTACTCAACAGTGACAAAGGTCGAGAAAATGTATATAAGTGCGTTTAACCGCAAAACATTAAAGCCATTGACCAGCACCACCATCACCATGGTCTAGCGGCAAGCAGTCAAGCAAACAGCAAATTTACAAATAAACACTAACCCAAGCAACCGCAAACTAAGTTGAGGAACACAGGAAAAACTGCAAAAAAATCCCCACACCACACTAGCACAAACTGTAAATATCCTTCCTGAAAACTTACATACAGTCATAAACTTTTGCAACTTTTTTTTTTCAATTCTCCAAGCAACCATATAGTCTCTTACAGACCAATACGCTCGCACATATCCTGCAGCTAATCCTATTCTATTACATATTCGCTACTGCGTTTGTTTGGTCATCAATTATTAAAGAGTGTCAATTGAATTTTATAGCTCTTCAGGCTTCCGAACAAAAGTGTAAGTTTATTATCTCAAGTTATGAGTGTTGAGTGCACGTTCTATTTGGCAGCGAAAGTAATGAATATAATGATATCAGCTACCACTAAATATTTCTTCTGGCGGAATAAAAATAATAAAGTATTTTAAATATCCGCACAAATACTTGGAAATTATTGATGGTTCACCCTCTCTTGAATTGAGTTTTAGGATATGGTCATACTCAATTTACAACTTCCTTGCTATCAATGCTCGTGTGCTGCTCGCTATGTAAGTATTGCTTTAATTTCCATAAAGATACATGTCAAAACTTTAAATGTTGTCTAGTAAATTCCGAAAAAGGATAGACCACATTAAGATATTATAACCGTTTAATACACCATTACACTTCAAAATGAGATTATACCAGTTTTTATACCAATTAGTGTTCGTTTCGCCAGACCGATCTAAGATAGCTAATAAATAGATAAGATTAAAACAGAGAATACCAGTTATCAATTATTTGATGTATTAGTTTAATAGTTTTCGAGAGAAAAGTTTTGCGGAAGATTTATGGTCCCTTAAACATTGGCAACGGCGAATACTGACGACGATGGAACGATGAGATGTATGTGTTATTCGACGACATTGACATAGTCCAGCGAATAAAAAGACAGCGGCTACGATGGCTAGGTCATGTTGTTCGAATGGATGAAAGTGCTCCAGCTCTGAAAGAATTCGATGCAGTACCCGCTGGTGGAAGCCGAGGAAGAGAGAGACCTCCACTCCAATGGAAGGATCAGGTGGAAATGGACCTGGCTTCGCTTGGTATAACCAATTTGCGCCAAACTGCCAGAAGGAGGGATACGTGGCGCGCTGTTTTGAACTCGGCTATAACCGCGTAAGCGGTGTCTCCGGTCTTGAAAACTTCAGTTAGTCGCCGGATCTTTTCGTAAAATTTTCGAGCAATACCCCTGTCGGCCAGCTTGTCAAGCTCTTCATACTCACGCATTTCGGCCTCTTTCTTTTTTTGTCTGCAGATGCGTCTCGCTTCCCTCTTCAGCTCTCGGTATCTATCCCATCCCGCACGTGTTGTGGTCGTTTGCAACGTTGCGAGGTAGGCAGTCTGTTTTCTCTCCACTGCGAGACGGCACTCCTCATCGTACCAGCTTGTTTTTTATCGTTGCCGAAAACCAATTGTTTCGGCTGCAGCGGTACGCAGTGAGTTTGAGATGCCGTTCCACAGTTCCCTTATGCCGAGATGCTGATGAGTGCTCTCAGAGAGCAGGAGTGCAAGTCGAGTAGAGTATTTCGTGGCTGTCTGTTGCGATTGCAGCTTTTCGACGTCGAACCTTCCTTGTGTTTGTTGACGAGCATTCTTTGCTGCACAGAGGCGGGTGCGTATCTTCGCTGCGACCAGATAATGGTCCGAGTCTATATTTGGTCCTCGGAGCGTACGCACGTCTAAAACACAGGAGACATGTCTTCCGTCTATCACAACGTGATCGATTTGGTTCCGCGTGTTTCGATCAGGAGACAGCCAAGTAGCTTGATGTATTTTCTTATCCTGGAATCTGGTACTACAGACGACCATATTTCGGGCCCCAGCGAAGTCGATCAGCCTCAGGCCGTTTGGCGATGTTTCTTCATGGAGGCTGAATTTTCCGACTGTTGTGCCAAAGACACCTTCTTTACCCACCCTGGCGTTAAAATCGCCAAGCACGACTTTGACATCGTGGCGGGCGAAGCGCTCATAGGTACGTTCTAGGCGCTCATAGAAGGTATCTTTGATCACTTCGTCCTTCTCTTCCGTCGGGGCGTGGGCGCAAATCAGCGATATGTTGAAGAACCTCGCTTTGATGCGGATTGTGGCTAGACGTTCATCCACCGGAGTGAATGCCAGGACTCGACGACGGAGTCTCTCTCCCACCACGAATCCCACACCGAATTTGCGCTCCTTTATATGGCCGCTGTAGTAGATGTCACAAGGACCCAACTTCTTCCGTCCTTGTCCCGTCCATCGCACTTCTTGGATGGCGGTGATGTCAGCCTTGAGTCGTATGAGGACATCAACTAGCTGGGCAGAGGCACCTTCCCAATTAAGGGTCCGGACATTCCAGGTGCATGCCCTTATATCATTATCCTTTAAACGTTGTCAGTGGTCGTCATCGAAATTGGGGTCTCTCATCCGAGGATGAATGAACCAATTACTTAATTAATTTAATGCTGATTAGGTAGCATTTTAGCAATCATGTGGTTAGATTTTGTGACAAATTATATTAATTAATACGCAATTTATAGAAAATTCCATTAGTGACCATTTAAATTTGTAGTTTAAATGCTGTAAAATAAATGACCCAAAATGATTATTGACATAACGGTAAATCGTTTAGATTTGATTGAAAATGGTAAACAAATTATAACAAAAGTATGTACAAGCAGAGCGTTTTCAACTTTTTTTTAATGTTATAGTAAAAGCAGGTAGTTAGTATAAAACGGTTGCAAATTAAATGATGAACTGATTTCAGTTCCTATAGGTGTTACTAAAAACTGATGAATTATACATCACTTTTGCTCCAATGTGCAACCTAAGCATTAAAAACTACCATAAAATGTTTTGTAATTTTTTATAGTAATTTAATCTATGTTTTTAAAAGCTTTAACAAAACACCAAATTATTCGCCAATGTAATCCACAGCAACAGAAATGGTTAACCGCAGCGATATTATTGATTGGTTTTCGATAATAAATTCTGCCAATTGCTTGCCGCAGGAACAAATGCAGCTGCGTCAAGTGGACTATGAGTGTTTGAAGATTTGCATTTAGAAATAAAAAAAAAAACGTTTGAAAATTATTAGTAATTAAATTTTAGTTTGAACTATTTATTGAAACAAAAAATAATTCAACACCCTTAATTAAATTTTTATATTTTCGGAATTTCGTTGCATTTATCAATATTTCAGATTTGTTGCTTTTTATAAACAAATTATGAACCCTTTGTTGCTTTGATAATATCAATGTAATTTTAATTACTTGGCTCATTGGTTATACAAATTAATATGAAAAGTGGGGTTTTGCGCATTTTTATTAATTATAAAAGTACACATACATAAACGGGCATTAATGTGTAGATGTCCATATCATCAGCACAGGCGACATTGTTAACGTAGTTCCGATGGAACTTGGAATATTATTAAACTGTTTTTAGATTGGTCGGCGGATCAATTTAGGTAGAGTACACGCCCAAAAACTAACCACAACTGTAGTGCAATTAAGCAGGGAATACTGTACTCGTTCATCATATCCGCATTTATGGTTGATTAATTGGCAAAGGGAATTTCTATAGTACTTTTAAAGAAACTAATTATATTCTGATTCAAATTAATAGACATTTATTTAATACTTCAAAATAGTTTTTAGCAAAAATAACTAAAATTACATTACTATTAAAATCTCATTAATGTAACTCGGTTATGTTTTTGAACAATGCGAGCATATTAATCGCGATTTTCGTGTTAAGCCAGGAACAACAAGTCGGGTATGAGTCGCAAACTTTTAGTGATTTTCGTTGTGCAAGCAGTATTCTGTGAAATTGTAAGTGAAAACATGTTTGTGGAATTAAATTAATATCGAATATTTAAATGTTTTCATTATTTTACATTACTCTCATTAACAAACAACGCATAAAGCATGCCGCAGCTTTCTTCAAAATGACCAAAATAGAGTGTAATGTTATCGATAAAACGCTGCTACGTCTGAATGCGTGTCGCCTGAAGGCGGTGAAACGGGACGTTACTGAGGCGACAATTCGCGTACAGCTACTAAGAAAAGTTTACAATTGCAATGTAACTCAAAATTAGTATTAATTTGACATTATGGTATATATTCATTATAATGTTTTCAGTTGCATGCTGAACTGCTGCGTAAGTACAACTATTATCAGCCCTTCTTTATCAATAAAACATTTGACGCTTGCGAGTTTCTGAAAACGCGTAAGAGCGCTATATACTTGGACATATTAGTCAAACTGATTGAGAAGTACACGAACGCCAATCACACGTGTCCTTATGATGTCGGTTGTAACATAAAGTTTATGTGGTCTTAAGCCTCGCATATTTATTCTATATTTTCTTTCAGGGCGAGTTCATAGTCGATCGCTTCAGGCCGTTGCATACAAACTTGATGCTACCAATTCCCACCGGTGATTACCTCATTAAATTTGTCTTTTACACCTCAAACGTTATGGCCTTCCAGTTATTTGTGTGGTTTGGCTTCAAGGAATTGGAAAAATGGGAAAATCGCACTAAAGTCGAATGGTTTCAAAAGTCACTACATTAATAATTTTTTTGTTGCTTTTACCGGAAATATATTATAAAATAATATCTAAATCAGGCAAGCTTGGCGGTAATTTAATATTCTTCAGCGCATTCTTCATTATTGTCAATTGATTGTTGTCTTTCTATTAAAGCTCTATGGTTATAATTCGATTATCGAAACACACTCTCTGACCCAACCACAAAAAATAATAAAAACAAGTAAGGAAGGGCTAAGTTCGGGTGTAACCGAACATTTTATACTCTCGCAATTTATTTATTTAACTTTCCTTATATTATATTATACACAATTTGACCCACATATTCGTCATATATATTGTATAAAGTCCATTTAAAGTTGGAAACCATAATATTAGGATAGAAGCACCGAGGTCCTCGTGTTCGATATATGGGGCCTTAAAAACCTATGGTCCGATTTCGGCGATTTTTAGAATGGGGCTGCCACACTATTAACATAGTATTTGTGCAAAGTTCTGCACCGATATCTACACTAGTACTTACTTTATATATTGTAAAGTAAACGATTCAGGTCGTCTTCAAAGTTCTGGTATATAGGAAGTAGGCATGGTTGTGAAGCGATTTGGCCTATTTTCACAACATATCATTGGGATGTAAGGAAACTATTACAAACCAGGTTTCATTGAAATCGGTCGACTAGTTCCTGAGATAAGGTTTTTGACCCATAAGTGGGCAACGCCACGCCCATTTTCCAGTTTGTAAAAAAATCTGAGTGCAGCTTTCATCTGCCATTCCTTATATGAAATTTAGTGTTTCTGACGTTTTTCGTTAATGAGTTAACCTACTTTTAGTAATTTTCAACCTAACTTTTGTATGGGAGGTGGGCGTGATTATAATCCGATTTCTTTAATTTTTGGACTGTGTTAGGAAGTGGCTAAAAAAACGACTGCAGAAAGTTTGGTTTATATAGCTCTATTGGTTTGCGAGATATGTACAAAAAAATTAGTAGGGGGCGGGGCCACGCCCACTTCCCCAAAAAATTGCATCCAAATATGCCTCTTCATAGTGCGATCGTTCATACCAAATTTTATTTCCATAGCTTTATTTATGGCTTAGTTATGGCACTTTATGTGTTTTCGGTTTTCGCCATTTTGTGAGCGTGGCAGTGGTCCGATTTTGCTCATTTTCGAAAGCAACCTTCCTATGGTGCCAAGAAATAAGTGTGCCAAGTTTCATCAAGATATCTTAATTTTTACTCAAGTTACAGCTTGCACAGGCGGACGGACAGACAGACATTCGGATTTGAACTCCACTCTTCACCCTGATCACTTTGGTATATATAACCCTATATCTAACTCTTTTAGTTTTGGGTGTTACAAACAACCGTTATGTGAACAAAACTATAATACTCTCTTTAGAAACATTTGTTGCGAGAGTCTAATAATAAATTCAACAAAACTAAGCAACCACATGGCGGAAGCTTGGCGGATGTTAAAAAACAAAACACGCACACAGCTCACTCAGAGCTAAAGTAAATAAACATAAAATAGCAAATGCAATTACTCAACAGTGAGAAAGGTTGAGAAAATGTATATGTATGCATTTAACCGCAAAACATTAAAGCCATTGACCAGCTCCACCATCACCATGGTCCAGCGGCAAGCAGTCAAGGAAACAATGTATTCACCAAACCGAAATCATAACCGCCAACCCAAGCAACCGCAAACTATGTTATGCTCACAGAAAAAGCAGCAAAACATACCTACAATACACTAGCGTTAACGGTTAAGCATCCATCTTGGAAGCTCATACACACACAATTTTCAAGTGTATAACCAAATCAACTGCTCAGGCGACCATACAGTTCTTACACACCAATACAATCGCAGATGTCCTATCCAGCTTATCCTTTTCATTTTTTTTTTTTTTTAATTTCACTCGTCATCGTATTTACGCTACTAAGTTTGTTTGGTCATTAATCATTAAAAAGTTAAAATTGAATTTTATTCTCTTCTCTGCTCTTCAGGCTTCCGAACAAAAGTGTAAGTTTATTATTTCAAGTTATGAGAGTTGAGTGCTTGTTCTATTTGGCAGAGGAAATGTAATGAAAAAAGTTTTGTAAAATATTTGGAATAAAAACTGCCATAAACAATTTCTGCGGGCGCAACAAAAACGTATTTGAAATTTCCACAAAACAATTAAGAATGATTCAAGGTTCACTCTTTCTTAAATCAAATTCAGGGAATAGGTCGTCCTCGATTTGCTTTGCATAATTGCATTTAGCTCTCTTTTCCTATTTTTATTTTATTATACCAGTTTTTATACCATTTCATGTTCCATTCACCAAACTCAAAATTTTTACGAATCTAAGACATCCAATAAATAGATGAGTTTAAAACAGTGACTTGTGACTTGATACAAATTTGTGAATTAGTCGAACTAGAGAATAGTAAACCAAAATATAAAAATGTGGTAAAATCAATATTAAATTCTAATTTTTTTAAATAAAATAAAATTAGGCAGAAATTCTAAGACTATTTTTATATACGTGGCAAGAATGGACGAAAGCAGGGCCCAGAGTGGGATTACTTTACGATTAAACGGTTGTGAGTTTGAATGGTGAACAAATTACAGTTCCTATAGGTGCGATACAACCCAACATCGTAGAACATTGGTATCTTGAGAACTTTTAATGTTTTAGAGTAACATTTGCACCCTCAAATTAGTGCGATGTAACAATGAGCCAATATTTTTTATAAAAGTACGCAAGAAAAATAATTGTCTTTAAACAAGTTCGAAATTTTTTGTGTATTTTTGGTTACTAGAAACTGATGAATTATAAACCACCTTTACTCCACTGTGCAACCTAAGCATTCATATTGACCATTAAATGTTTTGCTATTTTTTAACCTAATTTAATCTTTACAAATTAAAAGCTTTAACAAAACACCAACAGTGTAATTCACAGCAACATACATGGTTAACCGCAATGATATGATGATATTATCGATTGGCTTTCGATAAAAAATTCTGCCGAATGCCTACCGCGGCTTCAAGTGCAGCTGCGTCAAACGGACTATGAGTGTTAGCAGATTTGCGGTTAGAAATACAAGGCTTTTCAGAATTATTTTGTAATTAAATTATAGTTTGAACTACTTTACAGTATGAAAAAAGCACGGTACTTTAATTAAATTTTAAATTTTGTTTATTTCTATGGCTTTTATTAATTTGTGTTCATATTTTTGATAAACAACTTCTGAAAAGGTGGTTTGTTTTAATTTCATTGACATTATAATTGCTTGACTCATATTTTTGTTTTGCTAACTGTGATTTTCTTAAAAAAAAAAACCATCGAAGCTTAATTTCCAGCTCGCCCACAAATATACATCATTTCCTACAAACGTACAACCGGATACTAATTTCTCAAGCACTCACCTTCTGTGCACTCGCAGTGCGAATTCAAATACGTTATCACCGGCGCTTTCGCATGGCGTGCGCCCAACAGACATGCTCGTATCAGGCCCTCATGACTGGGAGCACGCAATATCTTTACCTTCGGGTAGGCGCTGAAGTAATCTTCCAGCCGTTGTTAGTGGCTGAAGAAAAATTAAATGAAGAAAAAATTCGCAAAAAATAAAACCGCATAAAAACGCTAAAAAGCATGCATAATTAAATTGCAAATTGCTTCGAGAGCCTGTTTGGCCCGCTTGGCGTCGTGCGCTTACATAAAATGCCGCATTGAAATGCAAAGCATGTACGCATGCGCCGCGCAATATATTACCAATAGTTTAAAATAAAATGATAAAGTGCATATTGTTGTTGTTGCAACTTACGCATATCGGAAAAGTCGTCGACGAGTATAATTTCGTTGATCAAATGCGGCGGTGGCTATCCAACACGGAGTGCACTCTACGCAACAGCGCCGACCACACCTCGTTGTGGAAGCAGATGATGACATCGGTGGCGGGCAGATTGTCCACATAACGACCTGGCTCCTTACACCTGTACAAATGGAAAACAATTTTTATACTCTCGCAACAAAGTTGTTACGAGAGTATTATAGTTTTGTTCACATAACGGTTGGTTGTAAGTCCTAAAACTAAACGAGTTAGATATAGGGTTATATATATCAAAATGATCAGGATGACGAGTGGAGTTGAAATCCGGATGTCTGTCCGTCTGTCCGTCCGTGCGTGCAAGCTGTAACTTGAGTAAAAATTGAGATATCTTAATGAAACTTGGAACACATGTTCCTTGGGACCGTGAGAGGGTTGCTTTCGAAAATGGGCAAAATCGGTCCACTGCCACGCCCACAAAATGGCAAAAACCAAAAACACATAAAGTATCATAACTAAGCCATAAATAAAGTTATAATAGTAAAATTTGGAATAAAGGATCGCACCAGGAAGGGGCATATTTGAATGTAATTTTTTTGTGGAAGTGGGCGTGGTCCCGCCCCCAAATTGGTTATTTATATATATCTCGCAAACCAATGAAGCTATATAAACAAAACTTTCTGCAGTCGCTTCTTTTAGCCACTTCCTTATACAGTCCAAAAATGAAAGAAATCGGATAATAACCACGCCCACCTCCCATACGAAAGTTAGGTTGCAAATTACTAAAAGTGCGTTAACTCACTAACGAGAAACGTCAGAAACACCAAATTTCACATAAGAAATGGCAGATGAAACCTGCACTCAGATTTTTTTACAAAATGGAAAACGGTCGTGGCGTCGCCCACTTATGGGTCAAAAACCATATCTCAGGAACTACTCGACCGATTTCAATGAAACTTGGTTTTTAATAGTTTCCTTACCTCCCAATGATATGTTGTGAAAATAGGCTAAATCGCTTCACAACCACGCCTACTTCCTATATACCAGAACTTAGAAGATGATCTGAATCGTTTACTTTACAATATATAAAGTAAGCACTAGTGAAGATATCGGTGCAAAACTTTGCACAAATACTATGTTAATAGTGTGGCAGCCCCATTCTAAAAATCTCCGAAATCGGACCATAGGTTTTCAAGGCCCCATATATCGAACATGAGGACCTCGGTGCTTCTAACCTAATATCAGGGTTTCCAACTTTCAATGGACTTTATACAATATATATGACGAATATGTAGGTCAAATTGTGTATTATATAATATTAATTAAGTTAAATAAATAAATTGCGAGAGTATAAAATGTTCGGTTACACCCGAACTTAGCCCTTCCTTACTTGTTAAAAATAATTTTAAATTAATTAATTTAAATAAAGTGCAATGTTTTTGCGGTTTTTGTTACTTACCATGCATCTCTTGGATCCGGCAATGAGCGATGCACCGATATCATATCGAATGCATATTGATTAAATGCATTATTCGTCCAACCATCTTCGACGGCCTTCTTCATTTCAGCAGTCATGGTAGTGGGTAGAACAAAAGGTTTACCCATTTCACCTGGCGCATCCTTGAGTGGAGATGGCGGTACGAGGACGCCTTTGTCTAAAAATAAAAGAAGAAGAATATTAATTAGTATTAAGAAGCAAATTTTGATTTTTATTATTTATTGATATGATTAATACACAAATACAATAAAATACAAAAAAAATTCTTTTGTTATGCATATCTCTAACATATAAGCAGTTAATATTTAATCCTTTTAAGAAACTCTTATGCTTAAAAGTCATCTAAAATATGCTTAAATGAATTATTGCCGAAGAAGCTTCGAGATGACGTATTGGAGGTGACACTGCCAAATACATGCAGGGACCCATGTGCAAAAATTTGTGATTCCTAACAACCGTACACAAATCGCAAGAGTGAGCAAATCGAACTTGACAGAATTTATCCCGCTAACTCGCAAGCAAACAAAAATTGTGTATGAGCTCAGCAAAAACGAAAGCAAAACCATGGAGGTTCAAAGCTAGAGGAGGATTCAGGAACATTTGTTGCATGCAATGCATTTTGTAGTACAAAGCCGGAGAAAAGAAACAAATGCAAATACCCAGAAATAGATTTTCTAAGTTCCCAATAAATATGTATGCATCTGGGTATGTGGCGGTGCCTCTGTGCAAGGATGCAAATATTGCCAATGGCAAGCGTCGAACGGTCGAACAAATATCAATAGAATTTCAATCCATTTAAAAGAACAACAGCGAAAAACAAATGAAAACACGAATGTGAACACGCAGCTCTTCATACATAGATGATATATGTACATACGTATGTGAAACAGCCAAGCGAGAATTCAGCATGTCTGCCATTGAAAGCGTGACGTGGCAGGATATTTGAAAGGTCATTTCAATGTTTTCGTTAAGCATTCAGATGCAATAGAGTCGTGAGAAGAGAAAGTAAAAGTTGCGAAGTGTGTATCAAAAAGGAGTTTGAATAATAAAAGGTTTGAAAAGTGGAAAGGTGCAATGTATAAAGTAAGGTTAGGTACTATTTTTGCAGAAATAAAGCCTTTGAATGGAATATAATTGCATAGTGTACAGATATGACAATTTTGATATTCAGATGGAGATATAATTATTAAAATCAATTAACTCAACTAGAGCACTACCTAGCGGATTTTTTTTAGAAATAAGTTCCATCCATAATACTGTCGAAATATGTGCAGTTTTTTTCCAAATAGTTAAGATCTTGTAAGATATTTTTTTTAATTTATACTCTCATCAATATAAATGACTTAGACTGTTAAGTTTAAAATCGTAAAGCATTTAGAAGGCTTTAGTACGTTTTGAATAATAATGTATCGAATAAATATCACACCTAATCTCCCACTGCAAACAGCAACTCTCTGATACTGGAAAATAGTAAAACATGAAACGAAAATTTAAAAATTGCCAAACTGTTGATACTTCTTATCCAATTTGTTTGTAAGAACATCGAAACAATTCGTTGATTGCCATCTTACATACTCAAACCGACATATATATAGAAGAAAAGTAACATAGAAAGCTGTTAGAGAATTTTTGAATACGTGGACTGGTCACGTAAGCTTACGTGATGAATACTTATTTGCTCTAAATTTTTCCATTTTGTAATAAGACTTTCATGGATGTTCAGCTATTTGTCAATGTCAAGTAAGCCCAGGGTATTATTTTTGCCTGGATGCGGTAAAAGGAGCGCAAACAGATAACCATAAACGAATGTATCGGCTTTGATGTAACAAAACAAATACCCTGACTGTTGCATTTGTGTCATTTTTTTATCTTTCACTTTCGGATGAATATTTTCACATATTATGGCTTTTTCAGTCGATTGTTTTCGGTTGATATTTTTGCAACTTGTTTTGACCAATTTTCGTAATTGTTTGTAGATTTGCTTTATATACTTCGATTCATCACATTTTTTACCCATTATTTATTCATTACTGTCTCGTAATTTTTATTTCTGTTTGGAATGCGATTTTTCAAAATCACTGTATTATTCATGCATATCTGACTGTTCAGTTGTCCTGTTGGGTACAGATAACTTGTGGCTGGTCTTTTGGGGGACTATAATACATAGTTGCATATTTATAACATAATGCTAGTCATCACTATGCTAGAATAGGAGCTCAGGCGTCCAGTATAGTGATTTTTCCCCCAGAATTTGATAATATGCAAATGTGATTTGTTATTTACGATATTTGTTGCATGCAAAATGGTAATATGGTTCAAGGTGTATATAAGAATGATACATCTGTATAAAAATGGTGCTTAAATACTGGAAATGTTATTATAATATCACAGTGCTTGTTAGAAATGAGAATTAAGGTATATTTGTCCTACAAATTTAAAACTGTTTTTACTTGGATAAAGCAAAATATGAATATAATTTAAATATATATTGCCTACCATAAGGCGTAAAAGAGTATTTCCTTAAAATAACAAGCCAACATTATTTTCAGATATTTTATGCGTGCAGTTAATTTTCTATATATATTTTTATACGCTTAAAATAATAAGAAGATAATAACAGGCTCGTAGATGTGCATATACATAATACATAGCTGGCGGAACAAAGCACATAAACATAATATATATTTAATTTTACATGTACATATGTAATGCTCATACGTACATATACAATGTGTACACAAATTGATTTTCATTAGATGTTAGCAGCATTTTGACTGCCTTGATAATATGCACCAGTCAGAATGGCTTGTAGAAAGCAGGCCAACGCATTTAAACAACAACAAAAAATATTGCAATAAATCACAATTCACCAGCATAAAATCCGAACATCGAGACAAACCATAATAATGCATAGAACGTTGTAAATTGAGTGGTGTAGAAAAGTTGAATACAGCAAAAATTTGAATGGTAATCAAATATGAAAAGTATGAAGTGTGAATTTATGATGTCCTCGTACACAAACAATTTTATTTATTAATTTTATATATTTATATACACAACCCCATTATATAATTTATGAGCTTATAAATGTAGCGTCTCTCACTCTCTGTCTCTCATTGAAATGGTTATTTATTGAATCGTGCTTTATTTCACTTTCGTTGCAAATTCTCGGGTTAGGATAATTGGTAGAATGGAGCGAAAAATGCTGAATCCTGTTTCGAGTTCATTTGCGTTATTTATGCTTTTGTTTCACACATTTCTAAAGAATATTGTCTGCTGTTATTATTGCCATATAACAGTTTTGTGCGCACATGAAAGCCTTGTTTGTAATGTAACACACTCGTTTAACGAATGAAGTTTGTTGTTGGAGTTGCCATTGAATGAAGGCATTACGCATTGACCTATTAATTGTAGGTATGAATATCATAGCGGTGTACCAGTTAGTGATTGTTGAACTGTCAGCAGCATTCGAAGTGCTTGGAGCATAAAAATTTCAAATAAAATTTCGGATAATTAATTTATGCGAAATCGACAAAAAATTGCAAAAAGAATTTTCGGGTAAAAGCTAGTATTTGTTAGAAATGTTCTAAAAAAGTAAGAATATCTTTTTAATAGGTAAAACGTTATTTATGGAATATTATGAACTGAATCACTATTTTAAGGCCGAAAATTTATCATAAATAAACATTCAAGAAGACCCTGTCTATCGAAAGATGAAAAGTCAAAGAGAAATCGCTTTCTTCTAAACTAGTTTGAAAAATAACTTCCGTTCAAATATTAAGTGCCCTTTATGTCCCAAAGAAATATCGCATCCTCATAACCAGTACTCACGTCAAGCCACGTCATCTTGTACTAGAACACCTCCGATCCGTTGCCAGTATATTAATGTTATGTCAAGGGACTGTAGAGTTGCCTTATTGTTTATAATAAACATTTAAATGATTGATATTCGTCTTGATTATGTGAATTCAGTATATTATCACCTGAGAACTTTCTACAAAATAATTTAATAAAATGGTATATTTATGTACTGACTGCTTATTCTATTCCATATCAGTTGCGTTCTTGATCCTCCACCAGTTTTAGCGAATTGTGGCTTCTGTTGGCCCTAGGCGCCAGCAAGCGATGCAATCAGCATTCGCAATGTGGAATCAGTTATCAAACAATTATATGCCACGTTGGGTTTGCAATATTTCAGATTTTCTGCCATTTTTCTTTAGATAATTCGTGAGTGGTAACTTTTGAATCGACCAGCAATGTAACTGTTTCATTATTTTAAGTGTAACCCATAGAGCTTTTATAAAGGGTGATTTTTTAAGAGCTTGATAACTTTTTTAAAAAAAAAAACGCATAAAATTTGCAAAATCTCATCGGTTCTTTATTTGAAACGTTAGATTGGTTCATGACATTTACTTTTTGAAGATAATTTCATTTAAATGTTGACCGCGGCTGCGTCTTAGGTGGTCCATTCGGAAAGTCCAATTTTGGGCAACTTTTTCGAGCATTTCGGCCGGAATAGCCCGAATTTCTTCGGAAATGTTGTCTTCCAAAGCTGGAATAGTTGCTGGCTTATTTCTGTAGACTTTAGACTTGACGTAGCCCCACAAAAAATAGTCTAAAGGCGTTAAATCGCATGATCTTGGTGGCCAACTTACGGGTCCATTTCTTGAGATGAATTGTTCTCCGAAGTTTTCCCTCAAAATGGCCATAGAATCGCGAGCTGTGTGGCATGTAGCGCCATCTTGTTGAAACCACATGTCAACCAAGTTCAGTTCTTCCATTTTTGGCAACAAAAAGTTTGTTAGCATCGAACGATAGCGATCGCCATTCACCGTAACGTTGCGTCCAACAGCATCTTTGAAAAAATACGGTCCAATGATTCCACCAGCGTACAAACCACACCAAACAGTGCATTTTTCGGGATGCATGGGCAGTTCTTGAACGGCTTCTGGTTGCTCTTCACCCCAAATGCGGCAATTTTGCTTATTTACGTAGCCATTCAACCAGAAATGAGCCTCATCGCTGAACAAAATTTGTCGATAAAAAAGCGGATTTTCTGCCAACTTTTCTAGGGCCCATTCACTGAAAATTCGACGTTGTGGCAGATCGTTCGGCTTCAGTTCTTGCACGAGCTGTATTTTATACGGTTTTACACCAAGATCTTTGCGTAAAATCTTCCATGTGGTCGAATAACACAAACCCAATTGCTGCGAACGGCGACGAATCGACATTTCACGGTCTTCAGCCACACTCTCAGAAACAGACGCAATATTCTCTTCTGTACGCACTGTACGCATTCGTGTGGTTGGTTTAATGTCCAATAAAGTAAACTGAGTGCGAAACTTGGTCACAATCGCATTAATTGTTTGCTCACTTGGTCGATTATGTAGACCATAAATCGGACGTAAAGCGCGAAACACATTTCGAACCGAACACTGATTTTGGTAATAAAATTCAATGATTTGCAAGCGTTGCTCGTTAGTAAGTCTATTCATGATGAAATGTCAAAGCATACTGAGCATCTTTCTCTTTGACACCATGTCTGAAATCCCACGTGATCTGTCAAATACTAATGCATGAAAATCCTAACCTCAAAAAAATCACCCGTTATGAAAGCTTTTTAGTTCTTGTTACGTTGGTAGTCGGGTATATGTAGTCGTATCCTAGTAGAATTTTGACTATAATCTGAAGCTTTTATTGGTGGATGTTATGAGTGGCATATTAACCCTTCTGCTATGTTTGGGTCAAATTGACCCAATTTTCAGTAAAACTCGTCGAAATTCGCGTGTTAGTCTAGTCGTATTGTATTGATTCTTCTTCTATTTGTTAACTGCAGTAAAAGGAATAGATAAATATGAAAATTAAAATAATATCTGTTTTTTATGTTGCTGGAGGATGCCAAATGTAATTTCATTACACTTATTACGTTGTTGGGTCAATTGGACCCACCTAGTATTTTGAAACATTTTGCCGTTTATTATTACATCACTCGATCAAAAACGCCGACAAAGAAAGCTAGTTATCGGAAATCGAGCATATTTTGCACAGCCCTATGTTTATATATATATGAATCCAACAAAAAACGACAGCGATGTTTCTTCTGTCACCATACAAAAAATTCGAACAAATATTCAGCAGTTTGTAGTACGTGCCAAAAATTTTGATTGCAAGGAACACAGCAGCTTAGTTTGTGAAAACTGCCGTTAAAACGTACATATCTCAACTATTTTCTACAATTAGTGTATGTTAATTAACTTGATTCAAATAAAAAACAAGTAAGGAAGGGCTAAGTTCGGGTGTAACCGAACATTTTATACTCTCGCAATTTATTTAATTCACTTTATTTATATTATGAGTATATAATTAATATTCGTCATATATGTATATTGTATAAAGTCCATTGAAAGTTGGAAACCATAATATTAGGTTAGAAGCACCGAGGTCCTCGTGTTCGATATATGGGCCTTAAAAACCTAAGGTCCGATTTCGGCGATTTTTAGAATGGGGCTGCCACACTATAAACATAGTATTTGTGCAAAGTTCTGCACCGATATCTTCACTAGTGCTTACTTTATATATTGTAAAGTAACCGATTCAGATCGTCTTCAAAGTTCTGGTATATAGGAAGTAGGCGTGGTTGTGAAGCGAGTTGGCCTATTTTCACAACATATCATTGGGATGTAAGGAAACTATTACAAACCAAGTTTCATTGAAATCGGTCCAGTAGATCCTGAGATATGATTTTTGACCTATATGTGGGCGACGCCACGCCCATTTTCCATTTTGTAAAAAAATCTGAGTGCAGCTTTCATCTGCCATTTCTTATGTGAAATTTAATGTTTCTGACGTTTTTCGTTATTGAGTTAACCCACTTTTAGTAATTTTCAACCTAACTTTTGTATGGGAGGTGGGCGTGGTTATGATCCGATTTCTTTCATTTTTGGACTGTATTTGGAAGTGGCTAAAAAAAAGACTGCAGAAAGTTTGGTTTATATAGCTCTATTGGTTTCCGAGATATGTACAAAAAACAAATTTGGGGGCAGGGCCACGCCTACCTCCCCAAAAAAATTACATCCAAATATGCCCCATCATAGTGTGATCCTTCATACCAAATTTTATTTCCATAGTTTGTTTTATGGCTTAGTTATGGCACTTTATGTGTTTTCGGTTTTCGCCATTTTGTGGGCGTGGCAGTAATCCGATTTTGCTCATTTTCGAAAGCAACCTTCCTATGGTGCCAAGAAATAAGTGTTCCAAGTGTCATTAAGATATCTTAATTTTTACTCAAGTTACAGCTTGCACAGACGGAAGAACGGACGGACGGACGGACAGACAGACATTCGGATTTGAACTCCACTCTTCACCCTTTGGTATATATAACCCTATATCTAACTCGTTTAGTTTTGGGTGTTACAAACACCGTTATGTGAACAAAACTATAATACTCTCTTAGCAACTTTGTTGCTAGCAACTTTGTTGCGAGAGTATAAATATGAACTCTTTCAATAAAATAGTGTAATTAGTGGAGTTTTTATAAGTGGGTCAAATTTACCCAAATATGTGTAATTTTTTTCCTAACATAGCAGAAGGGTTAAATAATATTCTATTTGTTAAAATATTAATTGTTAGGAAAATTGTTTTCCATTGAAAAAATATAAGGAAAATTGGCAGGGAAATGAAATAAAAACGTTCCAGACTTTATACAGATACTGTTTAAGAGGAAATCTTCAATTGTGGACAGCAATATAATCTGAGCTACATTGATACATTCTGTTAAAACAGAACAGAAGTTAGTAAGAGATAGATGCAGAGTCAGAAGAGGATATTTAAGCAATAAATGCAACAAAAAATCAATTATATAAGAAAAATTATATCCGTTATCCGTTGTTAAGCAACTTCTTGAGAAGTTTTACTCTCTAAACCCGCTTTAATATACAACAAATACTGTCTTAAAGCTCTTCGCCTAGATTCCTTTCCTGGCATTGAAAATGCCTAAAGTGGTACCTAAACGCATGCTCTCTTAATAAAATGGGTTAATTAAGGAGAAGAATGTGTAGGCAACTATTTAAAAACGGATTCTCAAAATCATTTATCTGCGTAATTGCATGTGCAGACTATAAACGCTCGTAAATCAGCGTCTTGCGAATGCATTGCCAACGCATAGACAATAACAATAACAATAAAAACGAATAGTCAAATTAAAAGTTACAACTTAAAGCTCTTCGCCTAGATTCCTTTCCTGGCATTGAAAATGCCTAAAGTGGTACCTAAACGCATGCTCTCTTAATAAAATGGGGTAATTAAGGAGAAGAATGTGTAGGCAACTATTTAAAAAAAATCATTTATCTGCGTAATTGCATGTGCAGACTATAAACGCTCGTAAATCAGCGTCTTGCGAATGCATTGACAACGCATAGACAACAACAATAACAATAAAAACGAATAGTCAAATTAAAAGTTACAACCACAAATAAATAAAAATGCAGAATATTATAAAGAAAACAAGAACAACAACCACCCCTTTCAGTACAGCTAACAAGCAACAGTTGGCAATAAGAATATAGTATTGTGGTTGTATACATGCTCTTATGCGTTTAGTGATTTGCAACATGACATGCATGCCAGCAACAATAACAGCAATCATTTTGCACTTCACTGCCACATCATCGCCCACCAAGTGCCGCCGCGAGTACAATGTGGCATGTGGCAGCCACAGTGGCTGGCTGTGGCGCGAGCAACAATTGAAGTGCGTGGAATGGCAATTTAAGCTGAAGGCGCATTTAAATCGAGCTTTAATCGTTTACCAACAACGATAAAACCTTAAATGCCAGCCGATAGATGAATTGTGGAAGGCAAGCATTCGCGGCCAATTCACGGATGTAGTAAAGAACGATACGAAATCAAATATATATGAACATATTTATTTGTATGTATGACGAATTGGATTGAGTGGTTGTGTGAATAGGAGAAGACGTTGCAGCAAGCACTATTTCAAGTAGACAAATGTCCGTATATATATACTTTAGTGTACAACCATTGGAACCACATATGTATATGCTTGGTGCGCGTCTTTCGAAAGGTTTTGGTGCTTCCTCTGAAAAACAACAATTCAAATATTGTTCTTTATGTGTCATGCAACATGCTGTACTTTGCATGTCTAACCATATATATTCTACTGCCTTGCGCTTTTGTTTTTCTGTACATAAATATATTGCAGCTGTCGCAAGATATGAGTGAGCTTCATTGACTTTTCACAAACATTTTCTTGCAAGGTCAATTTTACAATGCTAAGTTTAATACGTTTAAGAATTCATAGAAAATTGAATAATTGGAATTTGAAAACATTGTAGCGAACAGCGATCTTCCTTTTTTTGCTTTGTGATGCCTCAATTTCATTTTGAATATTAAAGTCGAGTAAAAGTAGATAAGACACTAGTGGGTTTTATTCCTCTATAATATTTGAATTTGAAATATGATAATTTTAAGGTTATTTTGAAGTTCTGAAGAACTTCACTTACAAATAAGAGATTTGAACGAAAAATTACATATCCTCAAATTTTAAGGCTCAAACGTAATGTATTTATTAAAATTAGTTTAGTACATAAAAAATACTGAAATTTATACACGTTTTAATTGTAGATAGCTGATCGATTTTATAAGAACTTCTTTACGATAAATAAATTGAGTTATATTAAACAGTAGCAGATATCCCGCTTCGGAGTGCGACTCCTTTCCAAAAAGGTGGAAAATTCACTCCTATAGTAGGATAGCGGTCTGTGCACTCACAGAACTTATACGCCACCTTTAAGATTACTCATTAACAATCGCATCGATGTACTTTCTAAGCTATTATTGTGGTCTAAAAGTCTTTCCGCATGCAAATTAACGAACTTGCCTCGATACAATCTCATTGACGCACTTTCTTTATGATTATGCAGCTAGACTTTCTTTCTCGTGTCTTCAGCCAATATTATATTCCGATTCCAGTATCAGTTGTATTGAAAAGGCAATTTTATTCTCACGGACCCCAACTAAGAATTCTTATGATTAAGTTGTCATAAAAAATAAGTATTTAATATAATAGAACTCAATTGAATCTTGAGAATCAATTTTAAGTATGAACCGTCCAATACTAGTTAGAATTGTTGCGCAAAGTAATAAAAATAAATATTTGTGGATATATTATTCTATTAGAAGCCTACATTAATGCGATATTTTTGTCTTAATCGAATAATTAGATTATGTAAAAGGCAAATTTGTTCCTAAATATTTACAAAATAATTCATTTAATGCAACATCCACTTTTCGGCAAACACGTTTATTTCTCGCTGCATTGGGTTGCCACAAGTTACATTATCAACGAATCGTTTTATTACCACTAACCACAACAAAGCACAGTGCTTTAGCAAACATCAGCTAAGACTACAAAATCGCAATCACAGAAGCGCCATCAAATTAAGGCGCAAATGTTACACGCTGAGCACAAAGCAAAAAACAGTGAGGCGCAGCAAAAATTAAGCGCTAACAAATTATAAAACATATAACTATATATATATTAACTGTATATAAGTATGTATTTTAAAAAAACTACTCAACTTACCATCCTCTTCGGGCAACTTTTTTGCGCCGCCGCATCCAGTACCACATTATTCTGCACTGATTCATCGCCCATTCATGGTGGCACATCGCATACACCGCGACGCTGTTCGCGTCTACCGCTTTCAACGTACACGCCACCATCATTCGCTGCGACACCGCCACGATCCACGCCGAAACCACCACCGCCCTAGTAAATGCCCAGGTCAGCGTCGAGCGCGTTAGCGGGCGCTGCGCCACCACCGACGTTACCGGCACCAGCGACACTTTTCAGCGCCAGCGACATGTCGTTCCATTTGGTACTGCCACCTTGTGAAGAGTCATCGTGTATAGGAAGAACGCCACTGTGAACCAGATGGCGGTGAGCATGGCAACGATTTTCACAATGGACGCAGAGCGTCGACCTCAAATGAACGCCATTTCTTGTGCTTGTGTGTATTGCTTCTAAGTTTATCGTTTTTGTTGTGATTGTGTTCTTGATGTATTTCAATGTTGTGCGCCTCGTTATTGGCAATATTTCATTTAAATGCATTTACCCTATGGCTAGCACGCTCTTGCAACTGCTCTCTTTTTCTATTTCTACAGTCAAAATGGGTTATTTCCGCCACTTTCCTTCGCGTTGCTTCACAGTCATAGCGCGGCGTTGAAATATATTTATTATGCGCCTAAATGTATGCCTCAATTAGTTGAAATTTATGCTTTGCAGACTTCGCTGATTGCGTAGCGGCGATTTTCGTTTATCTTGCAAGTTGTTGCGTTGCGTTTACTTGTTTATATTTGTTTTTTTATTTACTTGCGAAATTAGATAGCATAATTTTGGGCGCCTATCGTCGTTGTTTGGCTTAGCAAATGAGTGAATGTTTGCTGTTATCGCTATTGTGCAGTTGTTATTGTTTTATTAAGCGCTGATTAATGATATATATATTTTTTAACTGAAATGCTTTTGAGCCTTTACTGAAAATTATTACAATGGCTTGCGCCTGGAGATATGCTTCAAAAATTTAAATTTTTGATTTAAATGCTATTGATATGTTCTTCTGAAGACTTTTAGTAGGAAATATACAAAAATTGTTAATGAACAGGTTTTAGTGTTTTCTTTTTTAATGCCAGCGTTCACGGCACTCGCTGTATTTACCTTGTCCTGTTCGACTCAGATATTATTTTGTTTTCTCACTCCTCTTGTTTTTCTTTCTAATTTGAAATATTCTTTGTTCGTGTTTCGCGGTTGCTTTCTGACACAAAATATGGAAAAAATCATCAACTGCAAGGATCTTTCTGTCTCTGTTTTGCTTCTTCGCAGACGCTCTTTATTTCTATTTATTGCCTTTTTATTTAACTTCCACTTTTATTTATTTCTTTTCCCGCTTTTATTTTGTTGACCTTAACCGCATTGTCGTTCTCGGTTCATCGCATTAGTACATATTGTTTTATGTCTGTGCGTGTCGTCTTCAATTTTGCTTTATCCCGCTCTCCCTACTCTAACATGTTCGGAAAAAATACTCTTGTCTTTTGTTTACTTTTATGTCCTTCCCTTAGTGCTTTCGCAAAAGTGTTTTATTTTCATTATTCTGCTTCGTGGTGATGTTGTTGTTTTTATTTATCTGCCAAAGAAAAAAATAAAATGAATTAGTTGAATTGTTCTGCTTATAACTTGGCTATGTAAATATTTGTATATAATTATTTTTTTTTTTCAATGCACTAATTAAAGAAAATAACAGAAAATATATTAAATAAATAACCCAAGTACTAAAAAGTACAAATAAAAGTTCATTTAAAACCCTGAAGGATAATACTGGCACTCCTATTAGAAGTTGAAGGCAAGTTGTTAAATGTAACTCCATAAGAAGCGTATAGCATTTTCGCACAGCCACAATAGTTTTTGAATTTCGCACTGTCGGCTACTTGATTCACGATCAGCTGCTATGCATTTTTGTTTTTGCTGTTCATAAGTGGTCGGTAAGTTTAATTAGCTGATTGGTATTTTATCAATAACTAATAATAGCTATATTCCAGTTTCAACTCGATTTCGATTTGATTAAGAATTAAAGTAGCAAAATAAAAATTTTCCTTTGTAAATCAATCTAAATCAGCGATTTGATTGAGCAAAGGCTGGTTAATTGATCAATTAACTTCTGTGCGAACTTATGTGGTTCCATCAACTTATATTGTACATATATAGGAAATGTAGGAGCTTCAGAAATAATTGAGAATATTGAGAGTAGCTCAGTGATTAGAAGTCTGATTCATCAAGAAATTAATTATTTTTGCAAACTTAGGCTTAGTCAATTAGTCAGTTGAGTCAATTAGTAATTGTCTACACACTTCAGCGAAGGCCTTAATTTAGCCTAACTGTCTACATATACATATATACATATCTAGATAAAAAGTGTTTAAATATAAAATATAATAATTTTTTTAATACATATATGTACGTGTATAAATTTAAAATATTACTGATGTTTAAAATGTGAATTTAATAAAATGGTGAAAATTTCTAAAAATATAACACTAATCTCATTAAATTCGGTATCTACTGACGTCTTCGAACAATCCACTCTTAGGTAATCCAATTTCTAATGAAATATACCTAACACCTGTCGTATCATCTAATGTTCCGAGAACTCATGCATATCTAAACGAAAAATGAGTGCTTTACGCTGTCGAGTGCTGACCATTAAATCATTCAATACTCGTAAAAGAAAAAAGTACAAAAGCTCATCACATAGAATACAAAGCTTTCGCAACCCAAAACGCAAACTCATTGCTACTAGTTAACGAAATACCAGTAAATAAATAGTTATTTATCGTTTTTCCATTACCATTCCCCTCATCAAAACTTTCCCCCTGCAACACTCATTCCCACCCGCACTTTGATTCATTAACCGATTTGACAGCTACGATTGACGTATATAAATTACACCGTGACAACTGATTGAGCAGTAAAAGTGCAAAATAGTGTATATAGGATATTGGCGTTAATTTTTTCCCCATATTACTGCTATTTAGTTTGTCTCTTTATTTTATCTTGTCCTCTGGCATATTTAATTGCTTAGATTATCGTTGCGCTGAAATTGTTGATGATGCGCGCTTTGTCATATTTAGTTGTGTCCGAGTGGGTCGGAGATGGACCGAGAGAGTGAGTGAGAGTGCGACAATAATGGCAAAACGTTGGTGTTGTTGTAGTGATAATTAACTGGCATGAGAATGTTTTTAATTAACATATAAGGGATGGAGTCATATGTAGAAGTTCACGTAAGTGAGGAAAGTTTCTGACTGTCATTCACCTGGGAGTGGCCAGGAACGATTCTTTTACATGTGGCTCAAGCAGCTCACGACTTCCGGTCTTAGACCAAGTATCCTCTGGGTAGCCAACAGACATCCGTTTGGAGGCGAGCTAAAGTAAGAAGGCGAAACCCGCCTATGCGGTTGTGCGTAGGGTTTGGGACCCACCACATAAAAACACCCCCCAATGAAAAAGAAAAAACAGCCTCGGATGAGAGACCCCAATTTTGATGACGACCACTGCAAACGTTTAAAGGACTACGAAATAAGGGCATGCACCTGGAATGTCCGGACCCTTAATTGGGAAGGTGCCTCTGCCCAGCTGGTTGATGTCCTCGTAAGAGTAAAGGCTGACATCACCGCAATCCAAGAAATGCGATGGACGGGACAAGGACGGAAGAAGGTGGGTCCTTAGTACTAGGGACTGTAGTACTAGATTCCAGCATAAGAAAATCCATCAAGCTACTTGGCTGTCCCCGGATCGAATCACTCGCAACCAGATCGATCATGTTGTGATAGATGGACGACATGTCTCCAGTGTTTTTTGATGTGCGTACGCTTCGTGGTCCCAGCATCGACTCGGACCACTATCTTGTAGCAGCTAAGATACGCACCCGCCTCTGTGTAGAAAAGCGTACACGTCAACAAACACAAGGAAGGTTCGACATCGAGAAGCTGCAATCACAACCGACAGCCGAACGATTTTCTACTCGACTTGCACTCCTGCTCTCTGAGAGCACTCATCAGCATCTCGGTATAAGGGAGCTGTGGGACGGCATATCAAACTCCTTACGTACAGCTGCAACCGAAACCATTGGTTTTCGGAAAAGTCAAAAAAACAGCTGGTATGATGAGGATTGTCGTCTCGCAGTGGAGAGAAAACAGACTGCCTACCTCGCAATGTTGCGATCGACCGCAACACGAGCGGGATGGGAAAGATACCGAGAGCTGAAGAGGGAAGCGAGACGCATTTGCAGACAAACAAAGAAAGAGGCCGAAATGCGTGAGTATGAAGAGCTTGACAAGCTGGCCGACAGGGGTAATGCTCGAAAATTTTACGAAAAGATCCGGCGACTAACTGAAGGTTTCAAGACCGGAGCGCACTCCTGTAGGACCCCCAGAGGTGATCTAGTTATTGATGACCAGAGTATACTGAGTTTGTGGAGGGAACACTTCTCCAGCCTGCTGAATGGCTGTGAAAGTACAACACCAGGAGATGGCGAACCCGATTCCCCAATCGACGACGATGGAGCAGATGTTCCATTGCCCGACCGTGAAGAAATTCGAATAGCAATTACCCGCTTGAAGAAATTCGAATAGCAATTACCCGCTTGAAGAACAATAAGGCGGCGAAGAGCTAATAAGGTGCTTGCATCAGCTTCTTTGCAGAATATGGTCGGAAGAAAGCATGCCTGACGATTGGAATCTCAGTGTACTCTGCCCAATACACAAAAAGGGAGACCCCACAATTTGCGCCAATTACCGTGGGATAAGCCTCCTCAACATCGCGTATAAGGTTCTGTCGAGCGTATTGTGTGAAAGACTAAAGCCCACCGTCAACAAACTGATTGGACCTTATCAGTGTGGCTTTAGACCTGGAAAATCAACAACGGACCAGATATTCACCATGCGCCAAATTGTGGAGAAGACCCGTGAAAATAGGATCGACACACACCATCTCTTTGTCGACTTTAAAGCTGCTTTCGACAGCACGAAAAGGAGCTGCCTTTATGCCGCGATGTCTGAATTTGGTATCCCCGCAAAACTAATACGGCTGTGTAAGCTGACGTTGAGCAACACCAAAAGCTCCGTCGGGATCGGGAAGGACCTCTCCGAGCCGTTCGATACCAGACGAGGTTTCAGACAAGGTGACTCACTCTCGTGTGATTTCTTTAACCTGATGCTGGAGAAAATAATACGAGCTGCAGAGCTAAACAGAGAAGGTACAATCTTCTGTAAGAGTGTACAGCTACTGGCGTACGCCGATGATATCGATATCATTGGAAACAACACCCGCGCCGTTAGTTCTGCTTTCTCCAGACTGGATAAGGGAGCGAAACGTATGGGTCTGGTGGTGAACGAGGACAAGACGAAATATCTCTTGTCGTCAAACAAACAGTCAGCGCATTCGCGCCTTGGCTCCCACGTCACTGTTGACAGTCATAACTTTGAAGTTGTAGATAATTTCGTCTACCTGGGAACCAGCATTAACAGCAATAACAATGTCAGCCTGGAAATCCAACGCAGAATCACTCTTGCCAACAGGTGCTACTATGGACTAAGTAGGCAATTGAAAAGTAAAGTCCTCTCTCGACGAACAAAAACCAAACTCTACAAGTCCGTCCTACTTTACGGTGCAGAAGCGTGGACGATGTCAACATCCGATGAGACGGCACTAGGAGTTTTCGAGAGAAAGGTTTTGCGGAACATTTATGGTCCCTTAAGAATTGGCAACGGCGAATACCGCAGACGATGGAACGATGAGCTAGCTGTATGTGTTATTCGACGACATAGACATAGTCCAGCGAATAAAAAACAGCGGCTACGCTAGGACATGTTGTTCGAATGGATGAAGGTGCTCCAGCTCTGAAAGTATTCGATGCAGTACCCGCTGGTGGAAGCAGAGGAAGAGGGAGACCTCCACTCCGATGGAAGGACCAGGTGGAGAGGGACCTGGCTTCGCTTGGAATAACCAATTGGCGCCAAACTGCCAGAAGGAGAGATGCGTGGCGCGCTGTTTTGGACTCGGCTATAACCGCGTATTCGGTGTCTACGCCAGTCAAGAAGAAGAAGAAGTGACTAAATAAATTAGTGAACGCGTTCGATAGGTAGAACGAGGTGATAATATTTGTGGAATGAGGAGATTTATATGGGAGTGAATGGCAAATAATGCAAAAATGTAAAAAAAAAATTTAATAAAGATAACAGTAAATATAAAAGTGAAATATGGTGTTACGGTTAATGAGGTAAAGCGAATATGGGAAATATTTTTAATTCTATGAAAATATGTCAGTTATCTGTTTTAGAGAAGAAATATTTGTTTTTGCAAGTATTAAAAAATATCTTCGACAAATTTTTCACAGATTTATTTTGTTTTAGATAGATATTAGATACATAATATATCATGAATTGAATTCAATATTCTCTATAAATAAATTTCAACAAGTATTTTTTTATTGTAATATTTCAATATATTTGTGTTAAATTTTATCCAGGTTTTTGTCCTTCACACCGCTGGCTGCTCGATAATCGATCAGTTGTTATACGCTTTGATTTTTGCTTTTCATAAGAAGTTGGTAAGTTTCATCAGCTGATTGCTACATTTTAGCAACGACATCTACCGTCGTGTGGCGTGAGCAACAATTCATAGACAAAGAACGTATATATAATTACAAATACGGTATTTTTCGCACAGTTGCATTTCATTTTCAAGCCGATTTAAATTCAGCTAAAATCTAATGTAGATTTTTATTTTGTACGGTAAAGCGATCTTAATAAGCGTTTTAATCGAGCAGAGACCGGTTAATTTATCGATTAACTCCTGTGTGAAAAGGCTATAAGGATATTACATCAAAAACCATTACTTTTATTTCGTTCCCACTCTGCTCCACTCTATCTCATACCATATATGGCTATATTAAGAATTCTTGCGCGAAAGCCCTCTAACCTGAAGTCGTTACCACCCAAATGGAAATTCGATATATATGGAGAGAACAGCGAATAATTAGTAATAAACACTGTCCGAACATGATTTAATTAGTGTGCATTAGTAAATTACAGCAGCGTATGGTAATTGAAAATTAACTAGGTATTAATTTACAGAAACTAGAATTCAAAGGCACTTAATTTAATCAATAATTAAATTAAGACAATTAACAAAACTAATTGGTATATTGACTTAATTAAGAAATTTGAAAAAATCAACTACGAAATTATCCTAAAGTTCACCATTCGTTTTAAAGGATATTGTAAACAAACATCAAATTTTTAAATTAAATTTAATAATAATAAATATTAAAATTTGTTTTCAGTGTAAGAAAAAATTGCACCTTTTTGTTTTACCTTTTTACAAACTTTCAAATCATTGGCATATGCGTTTGCGAACAATGCTTAGATACTTACAATAAATAAGCATTTGAATTCAATGAAAAAAGTCAACAGACAAAACAAACCGGTTATTGGCGGTCAACCACGGGAAGCGAAACCAACTATTTTCAAATGCACATAGATATGTACTTATGTACATATATAAACCGGGATGCAAGCTTAAGAGAGTAAAAAAGTACAAAGAGCTGTGCTAAGAAAATCGCAATCTGTTGATTAGTACTTGCACTTACATACATACAGACACTTTCATATACTTATATACTTCGACATGCAGCTATAATTGTGCCATTTAGTCTACTCTACGCCTTTTTGTTGTTATAATACTACGTTACGCTATGCTATGCTATGCTATATGAACGTACGTAACCTTAGAACCGTGAGTTGGGCACTCAGTGCCCAATCTCATTTTTGATATTGAATTTCTGGGGATAGGGCAGTCCAATTTAGCCAAATTTTAGCATAGTGACAAACTATAATATTAGTTATAAGTTGACAAAATTTTAAGTACATAGCTTTTATAATAAGAAAGTAACGGAATTGTAACGGGTGATTTTTTTGAGGTTAGGATTTTCATGCATTAGTATTTGACAGATCACGTGGGATTTCAGACATGGTGTCAAAGAGAAAGATGCTCAGTATGCTTTGACATTTCATCATGAATAGACTTACTAACGAGCAACGCTTGCAAATCATTGAATTTTATTACCAAAATCAGTGGCAGAAAATCCGCTTTTTTATCGACAAATTTTGTTCAGCGATGAGGCTCATTTCTGGTTGAATGGCTACGTAAATAAGCAAAATTGCCGCATTTGGGGTGAAGAGCAACCAGAAGCCGTTCAAGAACTGCCCATGCATCCCGAAAAATGCACTGTTTGGTGTGGTTTGTACGCTGGTGGAATCATTGGACCGTATTTTTTCAAAGATGCTGTTGGACGCAACGTTACGGTGAATGGCGATCGCTATCGTTCGATGCTAACAAACTTTTTGTTGCCAAAAATGGAAGAACTGAACTTGGTTGACATGTGGTTTCAACAAGATGGCGCTACATGCCACACAGCTCGCGATTCTATGGCCATTTTGAGGGAAAACTTCGGAGAACAATTCATCTCAAGAAATGGACCCGTAAGTTGGCCACCAAGATCATGCGATTTAACGCCTTTAGACTATTTTTTGTGGGGCTACGTCAAGTCTAAAGTCTACAGAAATAAGCCAGCAACTATTCCAGCTTTGGAAGACAACATTTCCGAAGAAATTCGGGCTATTCCGGCCGAAATGCTCGAAAAAGTTGCCCAAAATTGGACTTTCCGAATGGACCACCTAAGACGCAGCCGCGGTCAACATTTAAATGAAATTATCTTCAAAAAGTAAATGTCATGAACCAATCTAACTTTATGCGTTTTTTTTTTTTAAAAAGTTATCAAGCTCTTAAAAAATCACCCTTTATATGGTCAGTACGCTATACGTGACTCAGTGCCCATAGAATTTCTTCATATACTTTGTATGAAGAGGCGTAATTTTCTAACGATTTTGGTGATTGTTGTGAATTTCTAATTAGTTTCGCGTAAAATTTTCGAGTAAACAGTTGATTTTTAGTTTGGACAAATATATATTTTTGAAATGAGTAAGGAATTGGCGATTTATTTGGCCAACTTACGACGCGAATTGACGGAAGGAGAAGAGGAGAATATTTCAAATTATTTGAATGCTAATGATAGCGATGATGATGATGGTGGAAGATAACTTAAATTTGATGGTGACCACGAATCGATACCCAGTGAAAAATCGGACTTTGGAGATGATAATGCTGAGCCCATTAGAGATCCACGTTTCGAAGAATATATCCAGGAGGAGGCTGCTGTATATATGGACCCTGACGAAAGCAAATATGATTTGAACTGAAAAATGGCAAGCGGAATTGGCATTGGAAATGCGTAGACAATCAACGTCACTACGCACAGAAAGTTTTGCAACTAAAAGTAATGCCTTCATACGCGTTTTCCCAGCGTCTCTTGTTGAAGGTATTGCTCTTGAGACGAATAGGAAAACTGAAAGAGTAATACAGGCAAACATGCATCAAACAGTTCCAAAAAAATAGGATATTGGCAAGACACAAATGAGGAGGAACTATATGCTTTTATTGCAATAATTTTATTTTCCGGTGCTGAGAAGGCAAACTTAGTTCATGCTAAGATCTTTTCCACAAAACGAACATGCCCTTATATAGAGCAGTGATGTCACTGCATCAGTTTTAACAAAGAGAGACTACGATACGACAAATTGGCGCCTATTCGTCATGCTTGGACATTATTCTTGGCGAACCATTCGTCCAAAGTATATAATTAACAGTTGATGAGCAGTTGCTTTCAACAAGAAACCGATGCAATTTCCGCCAATACATTCCCTCTAAGCCTAGATATAGCATAAAAATGTTTTGGCTTGTCGGCGCAAAAACCAACCACCCACTTGCAGGCGAAGTATATTTGGGTGCACAGCCTAATGAACAGCGGTCGCCTGGTATTGCGCGCAATCTCGTTATGCGACTCACCGACCGATATGTGGACAGAGGTATGAATATCACGATGCACAATTTGTTCACAAACTATGACTTGGCGAAAGATTTGCATGTGCGGAATACTACATTGGTGGGCTGACATTCACCACAATGACGAAGCCAATACGGATTCAGACAATGATGAAAATGTGGACAATACTCCAACAACGTCTACAGCCAATCAAAATGTATCAAAGGGACAGCGAAGAATTTCAACCATTTGGGCATTCGAAATTAAAACTTTATTTGATTTTCATATTTTTCAATAAAAATACATTTGTTTCTAACAATAAACACAAGTTTCAATAAATTGTTTGCATAAACAAGCGAGATATTGATGTTTCTGTAAAAAAAAACGCCTAAAAAGTCTAAATTTTCAAACAAAGTACATTACTGGGCACTGAGTGCCCAAGTCACGAGATTAAGTTGTATCCATGTCACGGTTCTAAGGTTAAATAGACTTTTTGTTCGATTTGTGTGGTCAACAAACTCAATTGCAGTCAAATGCAATGGCTAATAGCTAAATTAACCGAAGCGCAACCAAGAACACGACAAACAAAAAACATGAGCTGCATTGAAAACTGGAAAATCTATGCGACTGACAAGCGTGGTGTGGAGAGATGTTACAAAGGTGTTGCAACAAACTGCTGGAAAGGGATTTGTTTTTGCTGTTCTTTTTATACTCTCGCAACCTGTTGCACAGAGTAAAATAGTTTTGTTCACATAACGGTTGTTTGTGTCACCAAGAAATATAAGAGTTAGATATGGGGTTATATATACATAAATGATCAGGATGACGAGTAGATTTGAATTCCGGATGTCTGTCCGTCCGTCTGTCCGTCTGTCCGTCTGTCCGTGCAAGCGATAACTTGAGTAAAAATTAAGATATCTTAATGAAACTTGGAACACATGTTCCTTGGCACCCTGAGGAGGTTGTTTTCGAAAATGGGCAAAATCGGTCCACTGCCACGCCCACAAAATGGAGGAAGCCGAAAACCTATACAGTGTCATAACTAAGCCATAAATAAAGTTATGAAAATGAAATTTGGAACATAGGATCCCATTAGGGAGGGGCACATTTGGATGTAATTTTTTTGGAAAAGTGGGCGTGACCCCGCCCCCAAATAGGTTTTTTGTATATAACTCGCAAACCAATAAAGCTATATAAGCCAAACTTTCTGCAGTCGTTTCTCCACCTCCCATACAAAGGTTAGGTTGAAAATTACTAAAAGTGGGTTAACTCCCTAACGAAAAACGTCAGAAACACCAAATTTTACATAAGAAAAGGCAGAAGAAAGCTGCACTGAGATTTTTTTACAAAATGGAAAATGGGCGTGGCGTCGCCCACTTATGGGTCAAAAACCATATCTCAAGAACTATTCGACCGATTTCAATGAAATTCGGTACATAACACTTTAAACCTGATGACACGGGTGGAATATGGGCGAAATCGGTTCACAACTACGTCTACTTCCCATATAACCCAATTTTGAATTCCATCTGATTCGTTCACTTTATAATGTATTCATAAGGAACCAATGAAGCTAGCGGAATAAAACTTTACACAAATACTGTATTTGAGCTGTGACATCACTTGTGGAAAAATTGTCAAAATCGAACCATGACTTTTCAAGGCCCCTGATATCAAACATGAAGAACTCAGTGCCTAAGGTTAATTTTTCACCGAAAATATAGGTAAATCCCTCAGATATTTTAATGTAATTCATTCCCTCTGAATTTTTTTCTTATAACAGTTTCTCTCTGTACCTGAAATGGTAAAAATTGGGTCATAACTTCCCCCAGATCCCATATACCTAATTCGATACGTTGTATCTTGGTGGTGAAAACGAGTGAAATCGGTTTAGGAATTACCTCAGTCCCCATATACTATTTATGATGATTTTCGTTATTCTATTGAACTTTATGCCGAATATATGGGTCGAATTGTGTTGTCTTTATAAAATTACATCAATAAATTGCGAGAGTATAAAATGTTCGGTTACACCCGAACTTAGCCCTTCCTTACTTGTTCAGTTTCAGTTTTTGCTAACTTCCCTGAGGTGTTGAGCGTAAATGTTTGCAGGAAGATCATTGAAGCGGCTGTCAGGTGAAACCACAAAGGCCAATTGAATGTCGAGGCTAAATTGATCAACCGATAGCGGAACATAATTATGTGAAGAGCATCGAGGTTGCTCGATGTGCAGTGTCTTGTTGTTGGCCTCTGAGTGAATACATGAATGGCGCTGCAGCTGGGCATATCGTGTGCAGTGATCGGCAAAGCTGAAAATCAGCGATATAATGTTATTACTTAATATAGACAAATGCTATGACAGGGCAAATAAATGGGAAAACAAACCAATGATAGAATGAAATAAGGACGGCTTTGATGAAATGAAACTGCATTTAGGGGAAGGGTAGAATCGAATATGAGTGCTCGCGAAAGTTGTGGAAATTAATACTAACATATTTTTAATCTAACTTTAAGTAAGTTAAGTTTAATCTAACTAAAAGTATATTTACAAGTCACAGCACAATTCTAATAATAACTATTTACACCACAAACAAGTAAGTATAAGTGCTCTAGCTCTCTGTTTGATTGGCTTTTATTTTCCCAAAAATTGGCGAATCGATAGCAACCATAAAATCAATATTAATTAGTCTCACCTATAGTTTTAGTAATGGGTTCCGCTTACACCCCAAAGTGGTGTGCAGATAAGCAATAAGTTCAAATTACTGTTTTAGCGAAAACATGTTTGCATAGAATACTGTTATTTAGAAATATGACGGTGAGTCTGATAGGGTTTTTGTTCTTCGGTGTTTGTTTGTCAAATTTACCATTCAACATTTGACACGTATTTTATAGATAAAGTACTGTAGTTATACCCGGTAGGAAATTTTGGGGAAAAAATACTTAATACCGTTGGAAAATATGTTGCCGTCGCTTATGAACCATTCTATGAACCACTGATTTTTAATCGTTCTTTATTCAGAGAGATACATTATTGGAGGTAATTTGTTCGTAAATTGAGTCAACATATTTAGTATTCACACACAATTCAATTTTGTATAGTTCTCAAATTCAGACGTTGAAAACACCTAAGATCGTGCTGAAGCAATTAAGTAAGCACTCTTAGTTTAACTACTCTATTATATGGTATATAATTTCTGATATTATCTTAACTATTGCTTAATATGTGGTCTGTATGAACAAGAAATTAGTTTGAACGAAATATTGTACCAATTATCAATTTTAGTATTGCAGAATTATTATTTTTAGAAAAATTTCCGATTTTTTCCCAAAAAGTCTGTCCAATATAAAATATATAATATTTTTTAATGGGGACAAAAAAACTTTCTTGTGTACGTATTGTCATATGTTCAAATACCGGAAATTGTTAAGTCAAGGAAATTAAAGACTAGAAGCAGTGTCGACGTTTTTTCCACTTTTCAATTACAAAATTTGATAATAGTTAATTAGAAAGAACATTATATAATTTATGTATGATATCTGATATGATTTTACAGAGATAAGAAAAAGATATGAGAATTGTTTCGGAAAAGGCTGGTAGAATTGAAAAGAATTGTGAGTTTATAAAATTAGAGAATTAGCGATGGCGATTATATTTCCAAAGGATCAAATCTTGGTTGGGCTATGAAACCAAATTTAAATCCAACGGTGATAATATTGTTCAAAAGAACGTTGAAAAGTTCTCGGAGAAGATCGTCATCTTGATCACCCAAATTTATAAGCAAATGCCAAACTTTCTCTGTACCAAAATTTGAATATCCGAACCGACTCAAATGCTTACTGATTTTCTCAAAATCACGGCGAAAAAAGTTCAAAATAAAATGAAAAATTACAAGAGAGAGTAATAATATAATTAAAATTGCATTAAATAAATTAAAATTATTGAATGGTTACAAAACATCCATTAAAACATAAAAAGCATTCTGATATCATAAAACAATTATAATTGCATCATTAATATGTATAAAAATAATGTCAGTAAATTATTATAATAAACAATAAAAGGGAAAAAATTAGAACAATTAAAAAAATAAAAACAATTAACACACAAAATTTAAGCCGATGTCACTTGCACACAATTTGTAAATAACCGTAAACATAATAAAGAGGAAATGTGAAATATTTGTGATAAAAAATGCGCCTTAATTAAATTATGCAATAACAGGCTTAAAAGCTGCGTCAAGCATTGTTAAAGGATGAACTGTTATGTCGCCAGTTAAGAGTGTAATTAGTGGTCTGACGGCGACAGTTAAGAATAATAATATGGTTGACGTAAATGGCTGAACTGCATAATTGGCAGGTGGATTATGCATGGTTGGCACTTTGTGGAATTCGAAAAACCGCAAACAATTAAACAAATAAATTACCAGATAACCAGAAGTTGATTATGAGAATTTTAAATTTACGCCTTACAATCTAAGAGTGCAGTTTTATGATATTTTCAAAATACAATGGAGTTTTAAACTTTATAAACAAAACAATAATTTATTTATAATATCAAAATTTTTGGACACATCTAACATTGGGCGCTACTAGGACATAATACCATGCCATCAATTTCTCCATACACAATCCCAATGTGGAAAAACAATACTCAGAAAGACCATTTTAACTAATCTAACAATTCCATTAACTCATTAAACCATTAGATCTCTCGTCAATGGTCGTTTTGACATTTGACAGTTTTGATGGCATCAATTAAAAGGCTACGATGTATATATATATAATATATAACCATATCCTTATTCATATCCATAGCCAATAATTCAATTTCAAAACTAACAGATTTCTAAATGTACAAAAAAACGAAAAATCGAAGAACGATATGGGGATGAAATTATATTTCGTGATTTTAACCTTTCGCGAACTGTCTCAGAAGTTGAGTATCTTATTTGGACTAGGTAAAAATTACATCTTTTGGGACTATTGATCTGAGATTGATGACTCAATCGAACACTTTAAGCTTTCTAAGCTTTTCACTTTAATAAAAATTAATCGATTTAAATTTAAGTGGAAATAAGTGCAGAAAGCTATCATGAAATTTCAATATTTCGGGGTATAACCAATTGGGCACTAAAATATTGTCGCTTGTTAGTCCCTTAGCAACACAGTTCTTTACTAATTCTTTGAAGTACACATTGCTTTTGATTTCCGCGGTTTTGTGGTTTTACAGGGTCAACATGTAAATAAATATTTATGGTTGTGGGCATTAAGTGCTCAATTGATGACCATGTCGTTGCCATGTTAGTTATTGTTGATATTGTTTTGTGCTATGCGTGTCTTTCTGCTGCTGTGGGAACACTGATTACAGACGATATTGATGAAATGCGCTGTTGTTATAAGGCAGCAGCAATAAAACCAAGCATAGCTGGAAGATACATATATATACAAACCCACATATATGTATATAATATTTTATATTTACACTGTTGATGCTGATGAATTGATTAATCATGAACACATCATTAATTATGCATGAATTGAACCACTCTCTGTCGCCTAAATGTAAATACATGTAATAACAATGTCGGCGGCAACAACAACATGCAACATTTCTTCTGTGCAAATCACATCTTTGCATGAAATTGTACGGCGGCAAGAGCAGCTGATGGTTCGTGCCATGTTTCGATTGACATTGCTACAACCAAGTGTTAATAATTGACACTGCTCTAAATTAAGTTCAAAAACAACAGCAATAACAATAACAACATTGTCGCACATAATTAATGGGTGCGAATATATTGCATGTAGATTCCCACCTATTCCAGGAGGCTAAGTCTATATGTATCTATGTGTGTGCATACACTGCCAGCTCAAGGACACACGCTTTAGTGATTGATTTGAATCGATAGTTCCCAAAAAAGAATTCAAATTATTTCATTGGAACAGATTTGGTCATTTATACCACATTTGGTTGAGGTTAGTATT
Organism: Zeugodacus cucurbitae; assembly: GCF_028554725.1. Classification (NCBI taxonomy): domain Eukaryota; kingdom Metazoa; phylum Arthropoda; class Insecta; order Diptera; family Tephritidae; genus Zeugodacus; species Zeugodacus cucurbitae. Next base: position 15,359,878 of record NC_071671.1, read on the forward strand.
GCTTTTGTTTTGTATACGAACTGCAATATCTATGTTTGCTGATGATGCAAAACTAAAATGACTGTGTGACTCAACTACTGTATTATATTGAGAAATTCATCATGTTAAGTAAAAAGGGTCTAGGGGAAGGGAAGGGTCTAGTGGAATACTGAACACATTTTATCCATTTTCATTTGCAGATCAAATTGTTATCAGAAAATAATATCCACCTAAGTTTAGTTTATAAATGATTCTGACAAATTATTCAATACTTTCGTTATGAAATCGGACGTTGACATATAGATCTATATATTCTGAAGAAATACTGTTTTCAAATGAGAGTTGACTCAAATGAAAAACAATAAATTTTATTTCCGTGTCTTTCTATATTTTGGCTTTATTCGTTGGATAAGACCCGCTTCATTAAGACTATGTAGTGTTTTAAGAACTATGAACTCTCACTGTCTAGCACAGTTATGATTATTATTATAGTTTTATTTCGCAGCTCTAAGAGTAAGAATAAAGTATTGATATTGCAAATATAAGACAAAACTATGAAGGATATGAATTTTGGGAATGTGGATCAGGTGTAATGTTGTCAGTAAAACAAGAAAAATACGTATATGTAATATGTGGCAGCAAACAACGACGGTTCAGTCAGTCCGTTTAAATATCCATTTATTTAATTCAAAGAATTTACAAGCTTCCTAACCGCTTGTATCCCATTAACAAAGTGAAGCGGTATTTAATTAACTACTTCTAAATTTTCACTTAGCACAGCTTTTAGTAATTTCTCCGCTGTCAATCAAGTCAGAATTACCGTCAATTAAAAGCAACAACGCGGCGAGACTAAAACGTTACCAAACATTAATTAGTAGCGAACGAAGAATCAGGTATCTATTTACAATAACAAGAGGGCAAAAACAAATATCAACAATTAGTTGCTTGCAATTAACATAAGATTACCCACATATAGACATATTAGTAATTACATACATATGTATATGACATGTGGCAAGCGGCATGTTGCATGCTGCAAGTACTTTCCAGTTTGAACTAGTTCAACTACAGACATGAAAAGAAAATGAAGAGGATAAGAAAAGTATAAAAAATATATAAGAAATGTTGGAAGACAAGCCTAGCAAGTGCCTGCCGCGAAACCGTTTCATATAAATATATGTTTATATATGAATACATATTTGGTAATGCGAAAAATCAAAAGAAAACTGAGAAGCTGTTTGAAATTTGCAGAAAAGAAAGCATAGCACTGCTACAAATTCCATACATGCAACAGCTAAGTGGAAGCTTTGCTGATGCTGCGATCTGCGATTGAATTGTTTTTGTTTCTAAATTCACTGTTTACATTTGGTATATCGCGCTCACCGAGGAAACTGCACACAAACACAACACCTGCTCCTCACTTTTTTTATGCAACAAAAGCAAACAATGGATTTAAGAAAGTAATTCAGCAACAACAATAAGCTGGCATCTATTGCAGACAAGAAAAGAGAGACAGCAAACGGCGAATGGCAGTCAGCTAATGTGGCAAGTTTTAACAGCTGTCAACATGCCGCAATCAAGACTCAAAACATCACAACAACAATTCAAACTGAATTGGCCAACAGCGGCTTCCTACGAAATTGGAGAATGGATCGAAGAGCTCATACTACGTAGAGTGGCGACTCCTCCGCAGTCACTTGCCACACTTGTTGGCGATTTTAAGAAGACTTAGGAGGAAATTATACCAGCTGCAGCAGAATTACAAATATGTACGAGCATATAGATAAATGATGAAAGAGATGAAGCAGATGCTTATGTAGCCGTATACATATAATGATTCATCTATTGTGGTGGCTCAGTGAACGCGTGAAGTTTATGCTGGTATTGTAGAAATTGATTTCAAAGAAATTGGCGATACTCATAGCTACCCCACGGCATGCTTTCCTCAGTTGTTGCTAAAGTATTTTCTAGCTTTGCCAACGGTAACTTTTGCTTGTGAAATCTTCGTCCACTTTGAACCGAAAGTCAAAGACCGTGCAATACCAAACCGCGACTAGATGCTTTTAATACAAGTAATGAAATATTTCGATATTTACATTATGCTCTATGATTACCCATCAGTACAATAATTAAGAGAACATTTTTCATGAGACTAATTAATGGGAGTCCAGCATAATTTAATATGACTTGTTATTTTTGGCCACTAATATTTGGCCGACATGGGTAATGCTCGAAAATTTTATGAAAAGATGAGGCGATTAACAGAAGGTTTCAAGACCGGAGCATTATCATGTAGGGACCGAGAAGGTAATCTGGTAACGGATGTCCAGAGCACACTGGGATTATGGAGGGAACACTTCTCCGACCTGCTCAATGGCAGTGAAAGTACAACACCAGGAGATGGCGAACCTGATTCCCCAATCGATGACGATGGAATAGATGTTCCATTACCCGACCATGAAGAAATTCGAATAGCAATTACCCGCTTGAAGAACAACAAAGCGGCGGGGGCCGATGGATTACCGGCCGAGCTATTCAAATACGGCGGCGAAGAACTGATAAGGTGCATGCATCAGCTTCTTTGTAGAATATGGTCGGAAGAAAGCATGCCTGACGATTGGAATCTTAGTGTGCTCTGCCCAATCCATAAGAAGGGAGACCCCACAATCTGCGCCAACTACCGTGGTATAAGTCTCCTCAATATCGCATATAAGGTTTTGTCGAGCGTATTGTGTGAAAGACTAAAGCCCACCGTCAACGAACTGATTGGACCTTATCAGTGTGGCTTTAGACCTGGAAAATCTACAATGGACCAGATATTTACCATGCGCCAAATCTTGGAAAAGACCCGAGAGAGAAGAATCGATACCCACCATCTTTTTATCGATTTTAAAGCTGCCTTCGATAGCACGAAAAGGAGCTGCCTTTATGCCGCGATGTCTGAATTTGGTATCCCTGCAAAACTAATACGGCTATGTAAGCTGACGTTGAGCAACACCAAAAGCTCCGTCAGGATCGGGAAGGACCTCTCCGAGCCGTTCGATACCAAACGAGGCTTCAGACAGGGTGACTCACTATCGTGCGACTTCTTCAATCTATTGCTGGAAAAAATAATACGAGCTGCAGAACTAAATAGAGAGGGTACAATCTTCTACAAGAGTGTACAGCTCCTGGCGTATGCCGATGATATTGATATCATCGGAAGCAACAACCGCGCCGTTTGTTCTGCGTTTTCCAGACTAGATAAAGAAGCGAAGCGTATGGGTCTGGTGGTGAATGAGGACAAGACGAAATATCTCCTGTCATCAAACAAACAGTCAGCGCACTCGCGTCTTGGCTCCCACGTCACTGTTGACAGTCATAACTTTGAAGTTGTAGATAATTTCGTTTATCTGGGAACCAGCATTAACAACACCAACAATGTCAGCCTTGAAATCCAACGCAGAATCACTCTTGCCAACAGGTGCTACTTTGGACTGAGTAGGCAATTGAAAAGTAAAGTCCTCTCTCGACGAACCAAAATCAAACTCTATAAGTCGCTCATTATTCCCGTCCTGATGTATGGCGCTGAAGCGTGGACGATGACAACATCCGATGAGACGACTCTTGGGGTTTTCGAGAGAAAGGTTTTGCGCAAGATTTATGGTCCTCTAAACATTGGCAACGGCGAATACCGCAGACGATGGAACGATGAGCTGTACGATTTATACGACGACATTGACATAGTTCAGCGAATAAAAAGACAGCGGCTACGCTGGCTAGGTCATGTTGTACGGATGGAAGAAAACACTCCAGCTCTGAAAGTATTCGATGCAGTACCCGCTGGAGGAAGCCGCGGAAGAGGACGACCTCCACTCCGGTGGAAAGACCAAGTGCAAAGTGACCTGGCTTCACTTGGTGTTTCCAGTTGGCGCCAAAAAGCAAAAAGGAGGAATGAGTGGCGCGCTCTGGTGGATTCGGCTATAATCGCTTAAAGCGGTTCCTACGCCAAATATATATATATATAATATATTTAATGGGAAGTTTTCATATCATGAAGTGAAGGCCATGGACTTAAACTCAGGATTTTCCCATTTCTTAGTATTTTCTTAGTAAATGGAGACAGAGGATTTATCAAATAAAAACAGTTGGATTAGTTGGATTATCAAACTAAAGTCATTTTCGTTATTTGGGTTTTAGGTAAGGTTTCGGGATGAACTCCGCGACGGAGACACATAACAATCAAAGAATCTCTCTTGGTCAATGAAAACATCTGTTCTTTGTGGTGCTAAAACTTCTAGGTATTTACCAAAATACGTTGATATATCGAGCATTGAGCATATCAGCAATCCCGGTTCACGGGAGTAAAAACAATTATTATAAATGTGAGAGACGAAATTTAAAATGGGACAATTATTGCATTAAATTTAAATATTACTGCATTGGTCTCAAAAGAACCAGTCGGAGAGTTGATCTCACTATAGTCTTATTAGCTCACTGCGTGGTAAGTACATACAAGTAAAAACCAACTGTTGCCATAATATATGGCCACTTAGGCGATTATTGCCATTCATACCATCACAAAAAATTAAAAAAAAAAGAAAAGCAAATGTCTGTATGAGTACATACATATATATATGCGCTACTCTCCACTTCCAATTTGAAATCGAAGTGTAGGAAATTAAGTGAAATTAGTAGATAACCAAGAGCGTCAAGCTGTTAGTCGCTAAAAGCTAGCAAATAATCATAAAACGTGTCGACCGTGAAATTTTTAATCATAGCTTGGCGCAAAACACAACTTGCCACAGTAGACATATATATTTATTCACATGCATATATACGAGTAAAGGCTCGTAAGTGGCACAGCATGTAATTACGGCAATAAGCGCTTCAGCGCATATCCTAAGGAAATGATGTTGGGAAATTAAAAGAAAATTTGCGAAAGCGAGATATGCACATCCCGCATGAGAGCACGGTTGGTCTGTGTGTGAATTTTTTTAGAGTCTGAATCCAATTGGTATTAGGAAATAGAAAGATTTGTGAATAAGATTTTTTCAATAATTGGAACAACTCGATATTCAGATGATAGTAAAGTATGTCAATAGATGCATTCTCCCGCGAGCATTTGTAAGGGTTTATGAAACTCTTCATTTATTTTAATTCAAAATTCAAACAGATGTCAACACTTCTTAAAATCTTGTACGGTTTATTTGTAACTTTTTTCATTTTACAATGAACCATTCAAAAATTGTGCAGAAATATTTATTTCGCAGCGAAGAAAAAATAATAAATATTTATGCACCAACTGCACCGGTACTCCGTAAAACATGTTATGGCTGCTTCAGCCCGAACAAAGCGTTCAAGTGCCCGACTAACATGTCGATGGCCAGTCAATGTAGTCTTCAGTTGAAAGATTCCCTCGAACAGCGCAATCGCAAACTCGGTAGCTGGACACAGCGCCTGTCTGCCTGCCTTGTTTGATGGCAATAAAAAGCCGTTAACACTATCAATGCTTTGCTTGCGGCCAACATAACGGTAGAGCTGGAAATAATTGAGACGTCTGCAAGTAACTGGCTTTAAACGCGATGTGCAATAATATATACACTGGTGGTCACATAATTAAGGACACTCCGTTTTCTTTTAAAATATTGGTTTATTTTATAATTTAAAAGCGACATATTTTTTTAAACTTCAGTTACCATATTTATTATCTTCTAAGGTATAGATTTATTGAAAATTTAACGAACAAATTGTTTCCCATCTGAACCAAATAAATTAAACTTGGATTCATCGCTCAACAGTATTTGTTTCCAAAAATCTAAGGGTTTTCCGATATACTCCTTTCCAAATTTAATACGACTCTTTAAGTTTTTGATTGATACGTGCGGTTTTTTTCTTGCGATTCAAGAAGACGACATCTGATGGTTCGTGTTGATACATCGTTGGTCAGTTGATCCTTTATCGTGTCAAGAATTTGCCTAGAAGTTAGAAAAGGATTCGCCTTGCAAACTCTACAAATTACACGATCGTCCTTTGAAGTAGTTTTTCTGGGCCGTTTTTTTTCTTATTTTACTCCCTGTCCTCCGTAATGAATCAAAGCATTGTGAACCATTGATTTTGAGCATAAAAGTTCTTTCGCTACGGCTCTAATGGACATTTTTTCCTTCACGTACTTCATTTTCCTCAATTCTGGAGTACAACTCTTTTTTCGACCCATATCTAACAGTTATTTTATTTGATATTGAATATTTAGTTAATATACAAATGATTTATACAACTTACCGCAAGTTTTTGTGTTACAATAATAAAAAATCCAATAAAAAAATTGGTGTCCTTAATTATGTGACCAAGCACCAGCACACTCAAAATACAATAAATTCATCAAACCGCCGAATTTTAGTCAAAGTGTCTAAATTTGTCACTCACCGTTGCAATTTACAGTGGGTCTCTAGGCGAAAATTTAGTGCTAAAAACATTGAACTGAAACGCGTGTTTTACTCAACTTTATTTTGTCCCTAATTATGTGGCCACCAGTGTATGTATGTATACAAATTTTTATTTATATATGAATGGATGCAAGTATGTAAGTCTATAATTTTATGATAGAAATGAATTGACTTGGATAACTAACTGTTTATTTGTTTTAATGAATGGTTAAAGGGGAATTTTCGTGGGAAAAAATTTTCTACGGAAAATAATCAACTTTATAAATACGAGTTACTACTTTGATTTTTCATTGAAATATTAAAAATACAAACAACATTTTTCTCAATGGCAAGTAGCGCCATATGTTGCCAACCAAAATATGAACCTCACAGAAATTACGCTTAATCTTCTGGTAATATTCTTCGTAACCGCTATCCACGATATCCTGTTTCCTCACATCGCGATGCATGGGTTGCACCAACGGTTATTAGATATACCAAAAGTTGTACGATTATTTATATATGTATGCATGTAGGAATGTGTGCATGCGTGTATAACGGCACATTAGCAGCGCAAATTGCAATGATGTTGATGTTAACGACGTTGATAGCAAACACCATCTGCACAAACAGCGGCAGTATTTGTGGACATACATATGTACCAAATGTATGTGTGTCAGCTAGCTATAATGTTAGCGTCAATCACTGCTCTGCACAGCTGCCATCATTTACCGCAACATTTGTGCTCTGATTGATATTGCAGCAAATTACCGGTGATTAAATTTCTGTTTGTGGGGTAATTATGGTAAATGGTAAAATAGTCTTCAAACTAACTAACTTAAAATTTGTTAAGCCCTAAAGTATAAATGATCACTCAGAATGATATTTCTTTTTTGGTGATTTATGTTCAAAGCTCAATGAGAAAACTCTAGCACTTTGCATTGCGGATTCACGAAGAAAGTAATATCTCTCTATTATTGGCTGTCCCATATAAAATTCAATATCGATTGTGTATATGAAGAAATCAACGCGGTTGTAGCTTTAAGTCAAATATACGCTTTGATGAGCTTAAAAGCTCTTCTCTTTTTCCATGTAACTCTAGGCCCATATTTTCACCATCATTCCTATAGTTTGAAGTCTTTCCATTTCGACAGTCCTGACCTTAAAACAATTTGGAACAATTCATTCCCTAAACGACTTATGTCAATTTTTTCGTGTTTTGGTATGCTAATTTTTTTATCTCCTAAAACATACATCTCAATTGAAAATCAACTCTTTATTAGAAGACTACCGAGGGAAAATTATTCCATAAATTTTATAATTTTTCCTGGAAAGCTTTTAAACTCTTCTAAAACCCGCTTACCAAAAATGAATTGTTCTCCTTAAGACTAAACATTAACTCAAAATATAAGCCTTCAATTCGAAGAATAATTTCCTATTCATATTCATTTAATTGGTCACCTAATAATAAGTGTGAACAAACATATGCACAGAATTACCTCGTGACGGCAAAGTTTGTTCTACCCATTTGCTCTGTATTATCGCTAGCTAACCAGCAGAAGGAAGCTGCTTTCCAATAAAAATAAGCAAATTGAGCGCTTCATCCAACATTCCTTTGTGGCGGCATAGTTTTTCTGAATAAACTTTCGCTGAAGCTCAACTACATTTGCACGCCTCAGCAACCTACTGTGAGCTAAGAGGGTTAAGTGGATAAGCTTACAACGCCAAGCAAAGTAGAGAGGGCAATAAACTATATGTGTACACATACATATATATATACTATCAATGTTGGCAAAGTAATGAGAATAACGAAATGATGCTAAACGGAAGAAAAAAGAATGCAGATTTGAAAATACATACACATACATATATATTTATACATATGTATACTTTAATTGTGGGAGTGTGTTTTCAATGTCAGCACATTAGATCAGCACATACAGTAGCATACATACTCACAATAACAACCTACTAATACGGTCCAAGTATTATCATTAACTTAAGCGCATGTAAGCACGCACACAAAGAGGACAAAAATAAAAAGTAAAAATCTCTTGGTATTTATTGTAGACAAAGACGTCGAAGTAGACCGGTTCACAGAAAAGAAGTGGGCAAAGGAGCATGCGAAAAAGATAAAATCAGAATAAATAAAATAGAAAATAGAAAAAGCGATGCGCTTAACCTAATACGAGCGATACTATGCGTGCCACATGCACCATGTTGCAAGTACAAGTACTACGTAGCATAATAAAAACGTTATTGCAGCACATAGCTGTAAGCCTTCAACAATGCGAAAGAGCGATTAAACGCACAAACGCAGAAATGCTCTGCTTATAAGCTTAAATGAAGGTATATGCAGATACATACATAGGAAGGTATACCCGCTGATACATTTACGAAAACATATTGTTAAGATAACTGGTCTTTGCTAATTCAAGCACAGAAATAGTAGTTCAAAAAAATATGGGAGGGTTTTTTACAACATCTGGTTTTCTAAGCAATCCTACGCTTTCAAAATGTTCAATTAAAAAACTTTGGAAATTTTGTTTTCTCCAATTCAAAAATACACCAAAAGTTACTAATCTGCTACTAGATTCAACAATACAACGCATTTTTAATGAAATTCACGTGTATGTTTTCATTGAATATTTACCGAAGTTATTATAAAAGGTTAATTATCAAGCCGACTACCATAAAACTCGTTCGAAATGAAAGAAAATATAACTGTAGCGAGTTAGTTTATACCCCTTGCAGGGTTTGTATATATAAATTATTTTGGAAATAATTTAATGTGAAATTCTAATTCTAAAAATGTAATATTTGTAAAATTACGAATTACTCCGAATGGTATTAGTTTTATATACATATACTGTATACCATTTGCACTAAAGTTTTTAGTAAATTCCGAAAGATATTCTAATACAATTTCGAAGTGTTCTAAAAGTAACTAGTAAGACATTAGTTCGTATGATATCAATCAATGGAAAAATCAATGGACAAAAATCAGTTTTTACTAAATCACTGCTTTCTTTTTTGTATATAAACATTAGAGCTCTTGGTATTCGACAAACCGAGTTAACCGGATAGGGCCATTATTCGAATAATAATATTCGGTTGGCGTTATCCGGATAGTCGTAAGTTGTCGACAATTCGAATAGTGGAAATTTCTATTTTTATTGAAAAAAGAATTCTCATTTTCACAAATAAAAACAAACAAAAATCAAGGGCTGCTTGAATTTCAAACAATTTTCATTTATTCAAAAACTAAACACAACTGTTCGTTTAATCGTAGTACAATGACTATTCAATAGTCGCAATGTTACGACTATTCGAATAGATTAATAGGTTAATATTTATACGAACGGTTACAAACCGGATATTCGAATAATCGGTTTTAGGTTGATTCGAATAATTTTAAGAGCCCTAGTACACACACATCGCATTAAAAAAGTTTAGTGAAGGAATTCTGCAAGGTGAACATAAAAGTTAGTATGCGCAAGTAGCAACAGCAGATAAGCTGCAACCGCAAAGTGAAGGTTTTATAATGCAATTTCGTTGTCCAACAAACGCCCACACATACGCTCATGAGCACAAAAAAACTGATGCGTAAGCTTATTTTGCGTTGAAAAAGAAGGGAGGGGAGAAACTAAGCCAAAGCTAGAAAATATTACATTGATAGCAGTTAAAGAAAATATTAGAATATATATAAAGTGGATGGATTTGAAGTAGCAATTTATATAATTCAAAAAGTTAAACATGTTATCAGTAAAAAGATGAAGAGAATTACAAAAAATAAAAGTATTATTGTATTTAAAGTTAATTCAATTTGATATACCTGGGATCAGCACTGGAAGAAATAAATGAACTGTCTTCATCGTTCTAAAAAGCTTTGCTTACCTGTAAGTAAATAAAATATATAAATAGTTAAAAACTAAATGTTTAACAAATACTGAATATAATAAGAAGCATAAAAAGCATGGAAAATACACTTTTCAGGAGATAAAAATATCTATGACAAAAATATTTTATAACACGTTTAGTTTAAAGCATATTTTAATAATTGATTTTATAAAATATTTTTGAAGAGCTAAGTTCGGTTGTGACCCAACATTTTATACTCACGCAATTTATTTATTTAATTTTATTAATATAACAAACAATTTGACCCACATATTCGTCATATACATTGTATAAAGTCCATTGGAAACCCTAATATTAGGTTAAAGCACCGAGGTCCTCATGTACGATATATGGGGCTTTGAAAACTTATGCTCCGATTTCAGCAATTTTTAGAAAGGAGCTGCCACACTATAAATGCAGTTTTTATTCAAAGTTCTGTTCCGATATCTTCACTAGTGTTTACTTTACATATTGTAAAGTAAACTATTCAGATCGACTTCAAAGTTCTATTTTCAAAACATATCATTGGAATGTAAAATGTTACAAACCAAGTTTAATTGATATTGTTCGAGTAGTTTCGGAGATATGGTTTATGACCCATAAGTGGGCGGAGCCACGCCTATTTCAACTTGTGTATACCAAATTGGGTGAAGCCCTTCTCTATCTATTATTAGTAGTATTTAACATAACCACGCCCACTTCTCCAAAAAGATTACATCCAAAAAGATTACATTCATGGGGCGAACCTTTGTACCAAATTATATTTCCATAGCTTCATTTATGGCTTAGTTATGGCACTTTATGTGTTTTCAGCTTTCGCCATTTTGTGGGCTTGGCAGTGGTCCGATTTTTGCCCAATTTTGAAAGCAACCTTCCTATGGTGTCAAGAAACAAGTATGCCAAGTTTCATCAAGATATCTTAGATTCAAAAATATTTGCTTACTTTAACTTATTACTTGTCTCCTACTTTTTGTTCTTATTTTAGCATTCTAAGAAGTGGTCTGTGGTATTTATCTGACTTTCATATAATCAAAAATTATTAATATGTGACAGCCTTACTTAAAAATAGTTTAATTCGAATTCTCTTCAGCTTGGTTCAGATATTTAAGTGATTTTTATCCTACATGGACATATATTTTTCCATTTAAAAATTTCCCCTTTTTACAAACAGTACAAACAATTTTTTAATTGGGTTTAATTTTCGTTATGATATAAATTAGTTGACTGAAATATATAGTTCATTTAAATATTGAATTTGCGTTCTGCTTCCTAATATGGTTCTGTTGTTGGACAAAAATGCTGAATTTACATTGAATATGTACTATTTTAATTCGTTTACCCCGAAAAAAGGTTTCCAACTCTAGCGGTTATTTTTCAGTCAAAAATAATGCCTATTTGCAGCTGTAGGATTGTATGGAGCGTTTCGCTATTTGCCTTCTCAACTGCATTTGTGGCATTTAATGGCGACTAAGCCGTTGACTAACTTACTTTCATAGAGTACATACACAGACGCAAGCAATGCCAAAGCCACTTTGCACTAAATTCACCACTAATTGCACTGTTGGAATAATTCATGAGCGTGAGTTTGCGTCCCGAAGGGTTGAATGTAACAATGCGATTCAGCGCATAAAGGGTGTTTTAGTTAGACCACTTGATCGACAAACCCCCCGACACATATCCACCAGCCTGGCTATGTGAGCTAGCAGCACCAAATCAGCGTTCAGTGACCCGAAATTTGCAATTTTCGACGTAATTCGCCAAAAAATAGTCTACTTTGCACGCGACTCGTGCACAGCACTACACTTTTTAAAGCATTTGTGCTTTCCTTTTTTACTCTGCTTCGGTGTTTTTGGTGACGGAATTCGATTGCATTAACCAGAAAAATTAATTTTTCCGGTGATTGGGTTTCCCAACGCTCCAAAAAGCACTTTGCGCGTTTCTTTTACTTTGTGGTTATTTTAGTTCACATTAGGTGCTGGTGGTGGGAAGTGGCGGACTTTACTTAAGCACCGGTGCGTATAAGCAACTTTAAAATTTGCGAAATTGTTTAATGTATGACTGTTTAATTTTGGATAGAAGAACGATGCTAATATACATAAACTAGTCGAGCTTTTTCACTATTTTTCCAAGTGTTTATTTAGGAGTATTTTTCACTGAAAATGGTGAACTTAGCATATTATTCTTAACTTCGTACCATTTTTTAGTGTATGTATTGGGCGCTTCCGTCCGAATACCATATTACCTTACTTCTTGTTTTATTTTAACAAATTTTCCCATACAATGTATTTATACTTTCCGTGTGTCATTAAACTTTCTCCCTCTCGCGTCAGTAGTACACTCTAAAAGCATACTTTCAGGCATCACAAATAATAACCACGTTAAGAAACCTACTTTTAGGTCAAACTTATAAAAAATTATTGTCATATTAAATTCACAATAACTTGTTTACCGCTTATACAAAATTCTCAACACAATTTTTTTCTTAACCCACATTACTTTACTCATGACATAATATGTCATCATTGAAGAGATTTTCACACTTAAATGAGTGCACTTACCCACACATACATATATACATACATTATACACATAATTTTCATTGCAGACACGTGATAATCAACAGCATGCCGTTCACCTGCTTCTACTACTTTCATTTCCTATTTACACGCACATGCTTTTAACACATGCCATCCCAAATTAATAAGCTGACGGCGGAGATGTTAAACAATTTGAACAAAAAGTTTATTATAATTATGTAATGTGTTACATAATGAGCTGGGAGTTTAGGTGGATTACTACAGTTTAGGACAACAGCAATAGAGAACGCGAGCTCGCAGCGTGTGGGAGCAAATCATAGTATACCAGAGGGAAGTGTTATTTTAACAGGTTACGTATACGCCGTGTATCCATGTTGGTGTAGTGTAAATTGGTTGCAGTTTTTTGTAGGAGTTGCAAATTGTTGCAGAATTTCATGGTAATTTTAATTTGAAAACTATGTTTTTTGTTCTAATTTTACTACACGCAGCACTTACTAACTTAATTGGGTGCTTGGCACATACTAAAATTTATAAGTTGATATCAGCGGTTGATTGACCCAGTAGTCAGAATATAAAGTATTATATATAGTATTAGTATATAAAGTAGTAATTTTATTATTTTAATTCCGACGAATTGTTAACCATTAACTAGTTCAATATTAGTTGTTTTGCAACTAGTACGAATGAAATAAATTTTAACAATTTTAGAAACAATTGCATGATATATTGGTGAATATATTTATTTATGTAGACGTAGTTTGTTCAAAAATGAACATGTATGTTGGCGTCAAAAAGCCACACTTAGTTTTTATGCAGCAATACATTTAGTTTTTTATTACTCTACATATTAAGAATATTAAATAAGAAAAATGTAATAACACATACAGTCCACTGAACATAAATATGTATGTTCAAATATATTTAACGAACATACATACATTCATACATATAATACATACATTTATATATACAACGTACATATATTTATATGAGGCACGCATGCATCTATATGCAACATGCATGCACTCAACAAACACATTTATATGTATGCACAAGATAACCTATTGGTTATAAAAATACATTTGAGCAATTGCTTGTGTGCATTTAAAATAACCCCTTATCGTGCAACATATAAAATATACATATAGACATACACACATACATATATAATTAGTTCTTAAGATAATTCTAAAATTTGTATATAAGTAAGTAAAAAACCAAAATAAAATCAGAATGAAATAATTTCTCAATAAAGCTAGACTATCATTTATTTTCCCCCACCAGCGGTAAGAAATATTTGACACAGCTAGTTTTAACATTTGGTCCAAACGAGCCTAAGAAAGGAACTCTACCAAATAGTAAAGCCCTGTTATTATTAAAAATACAGGCAAGGAGAAAAACTTTACTAAGTGAAAGTATTGTTTTGGAAATTAAATTATCATATAAGACGTATTAGCAGGAGACAATACGCATTGGTTAAAAAAAAAACTGTTACTCAAAGAATTTTAACAGCTGTGAGTCGAGGCACAGCAAGATCAACAAGGCGATCGAAAAAATAACCTCTAATTCTTTGAGGAATATAAACAGTTTACAATATGTCGAACACTGCGGACTTATTGATGAGGCAAAAGGTGCTGCAAGAAGAAATTACAGCACGGTGACGATTTGGAAAACATTGAATTGGCGTGGAACGAATTCGTCAGCAACCATGCAAAGTTGGCAGGAAAAGTGGCGCCGAACCACGAATACTTCGCCAGAAATGTGTATGAAACTTTACGGCTGGAATGCAAAGCCGCAAATGAAAGGAAACAAGCTCAAGAGCAGCTCAAAATAGAGCAAGCATCCAAAGGAATGGATATAGGGGCAAGAGCATGTAGCCCAACCGATGATATTGCTAAAAGTCTGTTGTTGCAAGCCATTGAGAAAAGATCAGAAAAAATAAGATCTATCATTGAAGAGGCAAAAGCAAACATTCATATTGTCGACGAAGCTGAACTTGAAAGGTATCAAGACCGGATAAAAAATTTATGGAACTGCGTAGAGAAAAATATGGACGAATTATCCTATAAATACGGCGTGACGTTCATTAGTATCGAAGCAGACGAATTACCGGTTGAAGTGACCGAAATTGTTCGAATGATAAAAAAACAAAAGGAAACTAACTGTAAAAAAGCAGAGGAAAAATGGGAACTTCCAAAGATGGAATTGCAGAAATTCTCAGGTGAATTTAGAGAATGGCAATCATTTAAAGAGTTATTCGAAGAGTATGTCCATAATAATAAGGACATTAGTGACTCTAAAAAACTGAGTTATTTGAAGTCATGTCTTCAAGGAGATGCCAGACTGATGGTTAGTCACCTGATAACGGGGTCAGGTGCAAATTACAATACTGCATGGGAGTTAATGACACGCAGGTACGATAACGCACGCAAACAGTTTAACGATAATCTGGAGAGGCTGATAGAGCTACCACCGCTGACGGATGAGTCAGCATATAAAATGAAAAAATTCTTGGATGCTGTAAATGAATGCATCACTTTAATCAAGAAAAAAGGAACGTTAGAAGACGTTCTAGCCCAACTGGTGTTAAGAAAATTTTCAAGACAACTACTTCGAGAATACGAAAATATAGTACGAAAACCGACTGATATACAAAATTTGTCGGACGCAATCTCATTTCTGGAGCACCAATACAGTACCCAGAATTCTATGCAAGAATCAAATAAATACTTATCTAGAGGTATAAACTGGCAACAACAAAACAAAGTATATAATTCACCAAATGAAACAAACAAACAAGAAGGAAAAATAAGTTCTCGACAGAATTGCAATTGCTGCCAAATGACAGGACATGACATCCTTAGATGTGAAAAATTTAAAAAATTAACTGTCGAACGTCGATTAGAGGTAGTCCGCAAAAATCAGCTATGTTTCAGATGCTTAGGACAACACGCACCAAGGAATTGTATCAAAACTTGGAAATGCAGGGTATGTGAAAAATCACACAATACGCTGCTACATGAAGACAAACCAAGTCAAAAAATATCATCAAACATGACCAAGCAGAAAACAGCAGATACATTTTTAGCAACGGCAATCATTAAGGTGGGAACGTTAGAACTAAGGGCCTTGATAGACAGCGGTTCGCAGAAAACTTTAATTTCTGAGGAAGCAGTGCAGATGTTAAGATTACCAAAAATAAAAGTAACAACCGAGATAAGCGGCGTCTCAGCAGAATGCGTAGAAGTCTCGCGTCACAAAGTTCAATTGGAAATAAGACCCAGATTTGTTAGCAAGTTTGTAGCAGAAACAGAAGCTCTGGTGCTATCTAAATTGCACAAAGCACTTCCAATAAAAATATTTGAAAAGAAGGCGTATATTTGGAAAAACAAATTACTAGCGGATCCAAATTTCAACAAACCAAGTCGTATTGATGTGGTCATTGGAGCTGATTTATATCCAAAGATAATGAAAGCAGGCATAATAAAAGCTGATGGATTATTAGGACAGGCCACAATGCTGGGTTGGATTGTGTCTGGGAATATTGAAAGATCCAGAAGCAAAGAAGTAATAGCAGCAATGACAACGCTTAAACTAGAGGAATTAGAAAGATTCTGGGAAATGGAAGAAGATGAAGAGGAGCCTAAACCAGAAGATGACATATGCGAACAAAATTATATACAGACGACAACACGTGATTTAACAGATAGACGATTTGTTGTGGCCATACCATTTAAAAAGGAGAAAGAACTTGGAGAATCGAGGAAGACAGCGGTTGCACGACTTATCAGTATGGAAAAGAAATTTGATGCGAGAGAGGATCTAAAAGACGGTTACAAAAAGTTCATGCGGGAGTATCAAGAGATGGGACACATGAAGGAAGTAGAAAAGATGGGTCAAGGTAAATATTACTTGCCCCATCAAGCAGTAATTAAAAAGGAAAGCACAACAACAAAATTAAGAGTGGTCTTTGACGCATCTGCAAAAACAACAAATGGATACAGTTTGAACGACGTAATGCTAATCGGGCCAAGATTACAAAAAGACATTGTAGATATCATCGTAAAATGGCGTATGTGGCGTTATGTGATGAGTGCTGACGTCGAAAAGATGTATCGACAAATAAAAGTCAGAGAGGAAGATCAAGAATACCAGTATATTCTATGGAGAGAAAATCCGCAGGAGAAAATAAAAGAGTTTAAACTTACAACAGTCACATATGGCACAGCAGCAGCACCATTTTTAGCAGTAAGAACGTTACACGAGATTGGGAACATTTACTGCAAAGACAATAAAAACGTACATGATGTTATAAAGAACGATTTTTACATGGACGATCTCATGACAGGAGGTCACACTATTCGAGACTGTAAAGAATTACGCGAGAAACTAATGCAAACTTTACAGTGTGCAGGATTTCATTTGAGAAAATGGTTATCAAATAATCCTGAAATAATTGATGAATATACACAGGAGGCAAATGAAATTATTCAAATCGAAGAAACGGATTCGGTAAAAACATTGGGATTACAATGGGAACCAAAACGGGATCTTTTTAAGTTCAAGGCAGCAACACAACAGATAGAAAAAATAACCAAACGGACAATGTTATCACAATTGGCCAAAATATTTGATCCACTTGGATGGCTTGCACCAGTAACAATTGTAGGCAGATGCTTTATGCAAAAACTTTGGTCGGCTGGTGGATCTTGGGACGAGCCATTAAACAAAGAGTTAGAAGAAGAGTGGCTGAAATTCGCTAAACAATTGGATGCATTAGATGAAATAACTATTCCACGCTGGATCGGTACAAATAGCAACACCAAGTTGGAATTGCACGCATTTGGAGACGCATCTGATAAAGCATATGCAGCAGTAATATATGCAAAAGTGGGACAGCAAGTGACACTGTTGCTAGCCAAAAGCAAAGTGAACCCTATTAAAAATAGAAAAACAATACCCAAATTAGAACTTTGCGGTGCACATCTACTGGCTATTATATTGAATAGAGTCAAGAAGACATTGAATTTGCAATGTAAAATGTACGCATGGAGTGATTCAATGGTTACACTGGCATGGATCCAAAATAAAAACAACAAAGAGAAGTTTATACGCACCAGAGTAAACTATATTAATGAAATGATTCCGGAAGCCGAATGGAAGTATGTAAAATCGAGTGAAAATCCAGCAGATGTTGCATCAAGAGGGACATCACCTGAAAAATTGTTACAACATAAGCTATGGTTGCAAGGACCGTCGTGGCTTCAATTAAATGCAGATCACTGGCCGAAAGGGATAGAAGAAAAAATTATTACTACAACTACAACAACGGAAGAGAGAAGATTCTCTTCAATAATACAAAAGTTTTCAGACCTAGGAAAACTAATTAGAGTGATAGCATATGTGATGCGATTCACTAATAAACTTCGAAGAAAAACAATAAAAGCGGATTATTTAACAGTAGACGAGATGCAATTAGCAAAGAAAAATATAATTAAAATGCAACAAAATTTGGATTTCTATGATGAAATACGACAATTAAAAAATGGCAAGGTATTGGATAGGAAAAACAAACTATCAACATTATATCCTTTTGTGGATAAAGATGGCATTTTAAGAGTAGGAGGAAGACTACAAAATTCTGAAATCTGTTATGCCACTAAACATCCAATCATACTCAAGAATTGTGAACTAGCGAATTTGATAATACAGGAAGCACATAAAACAACATTACATGGAGGCATTAGTTTAATGCGGACACACATCAGGAGAGAGTTCTGGATCATTCGCATGAAAAGTCAACTAAAGGAGTATGTGAGAAAATGTGTTCGATGCACTCGATATAAGCAAGAAGTAGTAACACAATTAATGGGAAATTTGCCATCATGTCGAGTTATTCCTAGTCATCCATTTAATAATACAGGAGTGGATTATGCAGGACCATTTCAAATACGCTGTTCAAAAGGTAGAGGCCAAAAATCATACAAAGGATATATTGCTGTCTTTGTATGCTTGGTGACGAAGGCAATTCATCTGGAAGCCGTAAGCGATTTAACAACGGAAACATTTTTGGCAGCATTACGGCGTTTCTTTGCGAGAAGAGGAAAAAGTGCTAATATGTATTCAGACAATGGCACGAACTTTGTGGGAGCAGCTAAATTTTTGGACAAAGACTTAAAACTGGTTATTGCAAACAACAAAGTTATTGCACCTATTATGGAGAGAGAAGGTATCAAGTGGCATTTTATTCCCCCGGCAAGTCCTCACTTTGGAGGAATTTGGGAGGCAGGTGTTAAATCTATGAAATATCACCTTAAGCGGATTATAGGTGATAGTACTCTCACATATGAAGAGTTAACTACGCTGTTAACACAAATTGAGGCAGTTTTAAATTCACGTCCGCTTTATACAACTGGAGAAGATTGCGAAGATCACAATATACTCACTCCAGGACATTTTTTAATTGGAAGAACATTACTGAGTGCGCCAGAACCGTTTCAAGAAACTACATTGACAACGTTGGATAGATGGAGTCTTCTGCAAAAAATGAAATACCAATTTTGGAAGAATTGGAAAGAGGAATATTTGCATACTTTACAACAAAGGTATAAATGGAAACTACCGATGAGCAATATAAAAGAGGGACAAATTGTGTTGCTAAAAAACGAGACTTCTCATCCAGCAAAATGGCCGATGGGAAAAATTATTGAAACGCATAAAGGATCTGATGGAATAGTGAGAGTAGTAACCATTCAGACACAAGATAGTGCTGTGAAAAGGCCTATCAGTAAAATATGTCCACTCTACTCGGAAGAAAAAGAGAAAAGTTTACAACAAGAAAACTTAAAAAATTGTAGACGCAGAAAGATAACTACAATGTCGGTAATAGCTTGCATGCTTTTACTAATGCAAACAGCGATGACAACGAAGATTGGCGGAGATGTTCGCATAAAAGAGATACCTAGCAAAAGTGCTATATATCTAGAGAAAACTGCCATGGTTGATATTGAAATGTCTACGTGGAACTTAGTAGTATATTACAACATAGAACCCTACTTCAACCAAATGGACAGAATAGCCAATTACATTGCGAGAATGAAAACACAATGTCATCTTCTTAACAATTTTGAATCAAGCTGTGATATGATGAACTCCGCACTAGAAAAAAGGTTCAAGGCATTGGAAATGGATAATAATCTTTTACTACAACCAAAAAGGGCACGTCGAGCACCGTTTGAGTTTGTAGGCACTATTCATCACATTCTGTTTGGAACAATGGATGCAGATGATCGAAAAGAGTTAGAACAAGACCTAACTAATTTATTAGATAACGAGAAGAATTTGAAACAATTGATCCAGAAACAGACGTCTGTCATTGATTCATCATTGAATATTATGAAGAAATCGCAAGAAGAAATGCGAGAAACTTTCGTTAAAATGAATGGACAATTGAATTTATTCTACTCAGAATTAATAAAAAATCTGAACGCCGAGAGGATGGCATTAATGTATCAAATGATGGTAACACAACTCGATATGACATTAACGGAATGTGAAAATATTCAATCATCAATTATCAATTTATTAATTGATATTAACCATGGGCATTTAAACCCACAACTTTTAAGACCAACTCAAATGAGTGAAGAAATATCGAAAATTAGAAACGAAGTTTCACCCAAGTTAAAACTTCTGGGAGCGCAAAAGGAAGAAATACTAAAAAATGTATACAAACTGATGAGAGGAAAAGGAATTATAATGGATAATAGAGTAGTAATCAAAACAACCATTCCATTATTCGCACGTGAAACGTCAACATTATATAGAGTTATTCCAATTCCCTTTCAACATGATGAAGAAATGACGATTCCAATAATAAAAGGAAACTACCTAATTTACAACTTCGGTTTAGATGCATACAATTTGTTACAACAAGCAGAATTGGATAGATGTGATACAAGTTTAGACAACCAATACATATGTAAAGGAAGCTGGCCTTGGAAACCATCTTCAGACCAGTCATGTGAAATCGCGGTATTACGTGGCATGACAACAAAGAACTGTTTATTCAAAAAAGGGCATTGGACTAGCTTTTGGATAAAACTTCAAAATGGCAATACTTGGCTTTACAATATATTTTCAAATGGAACTATAGATATAGAATGCAGCAAATCAAAAGAATTTTTCAATATACCAGCGAAAGGCATAATGGAGTTAGGAGAAGGATGCACTGGCCGATACAAAGGAGTTATTCTTGCGGCTTCACAACATTTTAACTCACAAAAGGTAATTGAAGCACCTGTAAATCAACCGATGATGGAAGTAAACGAAGTACCCAACCCTCAAGTAATTGTTCAACAAGAGACTTTAACTACAAGTATAAACGAAATCAAGGAGTTACAAAACATTGTGAAACAACTCAAAAAAGAAAACATCGAATTAAAAGAGGTCAAAATACATCATGTTACCGGACACGTCTCATTGGTACTTTTTATGATCGGTGTGCTGGTGGCAATCATCATTTATTATCGACTAAAAACCAGGCGACGATTACAAGCTGCAGTCACCTTTCCAGGAGTCACTTTTGTCGCCCGGGAGAATGTTCAAAAATGAACATGTATGTTGGCGTCAAAAAGCCACACTTAGTTTTTATGCAGCAATACATTTAGTTTTTTATTACTCTACATATTAAGAATATTAAATAAGAAAAATGTAATAACACATACAGTCCACTGAACATAAATATGTATGTTAAAATATATTTAACGAACATACATACATTCATACATATAATACATACATTTATATATACAACGTACATATATTTATATGAGGCACGCATGCATCTATATGCAACATGCATGCACTCAACAAACACATTTATATGTATGCACAAGATAACCTATTGGTTATAAAAATACATTTGAGCAATTGCTTGTGTGCATTTGAAATAACCCCTTATCGTGCAACATATAAAATATACATATAGACATACACACATACATATATAATTAGTTCTTAAGATAATTCTAAAATTTGTATATA